>NC_041383.1:821936807-821939960 GCF_002162155.2 Triticum dicoccoides | reverse complement strand
AAAGGTGAAGGCGCCCCCTCCACGGCGGTCCTGCCCGACCTGCTCGCTCCGGCACCACGCAAGCGCCGCCGCCGTCGAGCCGCCCCACGCATCCGCCAGCGACACGAGGGGCGCCGCCGCAGTCGTCCAGCCGCCCGCCGCGGGATCCCGAGCAGGCCGCCCTCCAAGACGAGAGAGGAGCAGGACCCGCCGCCGCCGGCTCCGCCCGGGCTTCGCCCGGTGGAGTCTGCCGGCGATTGCGAGTGGAGACCGGCGTGGAGGGGGGAGTGGTGGAAAGAGCCGCTGACGCCGCCCGTGTCGCCAGGGGGAGGGTTAGCTATTTTAGCAAGTTGATTGTAAAAGTACTCCCTTTTCTTCCCCTTCTCCCTCACTGGCCTTTTGAGCCTGATCTAACCAATCTATCTAGCTCTCCAGGAATAGTTCGGCGACCGGACAAATCGCCGTCAGTGAGATGGCCCCGGCACAGCCTCTTGGGGAGACCAGGGGCAGATGGAAGGTTGGGCGGCCACATGCCAGGATCTCTCACTCAATCAGGTAATATATTGTGCCTCTAATGTAATTTTCTTTCGTTTGGGACAGCATATGTTGCAATGGTTGAGCGTTTGGCAAACCTACCAACCTTTCGACGCAATGAGGTACTTGGTTTGTGTATAAGTTTAAGCTCATTTACAGTATTTAAAGAGGTATACTTGTTACAGACGATATATGGAAAGGCTTCAGAAAATGTACTAATTGATAAACTCGAAATTTGAAGATCTTTTTCAAACTGCATATGTACCAGGATGCTTCAAGTTGTTTAAATTTACCGTGAAGCCTTAGATACCAAGTGATCCAGGATTTTAAGTTTATCGTGAAGCCTCAGATACGAAGGCATTGATTTTAGACTTATCGTGAAGCCTGAAATACCAACGGATCCAAGATTTTAAATTTATCATGAAGCCTGAAGGCATCCAAGATTTTAGACTTATCGTGTGAAGCCTCGAATACCAAGTGGTCCAAGATTTAAATTTATCATGAAGCCTCAGAAACGAAGGCGTCCAAGATTTTAGACTTATCTTGAAGCCTCAGATACCAAGGGGTCCAAGATTTAAATTTATCGTGAAGCCTCAGAAACGAAGGCATCCAAGATTTTAGACTTATCTTGAAGCCTCAGATACCAAGGGGTCCAAGATTTAAATTTATCGTGAAGCCTCAGAAACGAAGGCATCCAAGATTTTAGACTTATCTTGAAGCCTCAGATACCAAGGGGTCCAAGATTTAAATTTATCGTGAAGCCTTAGATACCAAGGGATCCAGGTAATCCGGACAGCGAGGTACTTATATTTTGGTTAAAGGAAAACTTACAAGAAACCTCCCCCTTTCTCTCCCTCTCCCTCAGATTTATCTCTTCCATAAAACTGACCATGGGGCATATGCAGGAAGCAAGAGGTACAATACAAGAGGAGGCTTCGTCAAGCGGTAATTACATTGCCTCAATAAATCACCAACTCTGTTTCCTTGACTTTTGATTTACCTGCTAGCACCATTTTGGGTTCATTCCTTACGGTAAAAATCTGTTAGATCCATTTTATCTGAAGTGTCATCCTTTCCAAACTACACCTTTTTTGTTTGACCCCTACACAAGTTGTTAAAAAAAAGCCAAAGTATCGGCCCCCCGATCAATGGCTAAATTCGTAATGTGTTCAAGACATTCAGGCTCGAATGGCCCCATCAATGGCCTTCACAAAATCTTATCTGGGTTCTTCCCTTCACGCTGATTACGAAATTTTAAAGCTAGTACAAGAATTTCCTATTCTGCTTCTACCTCCATTGATTTCTTATGCCTATATGTATGTTCAAGAAATGCTTGCTATATTACCATATCCTGATATCCTCATATTGACCTTTCTTTTAACTGCTCGACTCAGGCCGTTGCCTTCCTTAGTAGAAAGGTGATAAGCTTTTATGGACATGGTTTTTACACCAGAAGTTTTGGACCGTCTAGTACAGCTGCAGTAAATGTGCTTTTGGAAACTGATTGTCCTGTGCTGGTGCAGATCCGCAACGAGAACAATATTTTCCAGAAGACGGCCTTTGAAGTGTTAGAAAATGCGCTCCATCCACTTCACCGGTAAGATCTTTGTACAATAATACAGTATTGAAGAAAATAGTACAAAGAACTTCCCTTCTTAGTTCAAAAGGATTTTTTTCTCCATTTTAATAAGGAAAGTGAAAGCAAGTTAACTTGGGATCCTGTTGTACCTAAATTTTAAGGTACTTTAAGCTCACCATTTTTCTCCTCCGATTCTTCCGTTGCAGCTCACTGGAGTCCCTTGGCACCCGAATTGATGCTCTTTGCTCTCAAGTGGTTAGATTTCAGATTTATCTATATTAAAATCAACACCTTTCTGAACCCCCCTTTTTTTTTACATGAAGTGAACACATGTAAGGGTCACTTAGTCCTGGCCCTATCGGCCCACCCAGGCCCGACCCTAAAATCCAGGGCCTAGGCCTGATGGGCTTGCCCGTGGGCCGGGCTTGGGCCTGAGTTTTGAGCCCACCAGCAGGGCCTGGACGGGCTTGGGCTTGGCATATTGGCATTTTAAGAAAGAGGCCCAGCCCACGGCCCTAAGCCCTAAGGGCTTTTCAGGGCTTTTTACCAGATGGGCCGGGCTTGGGCTTGAAAAGTAGGCTTGATGGTAGGGCCTGGGCCTCAGTTTTCTGCCGTGGGCTTTTAGGCCTGGCCCAGGCCCGGCCCGGCCCGGCCCATGGCCAGATATAGGGTCACTCCTCTGGTCGGACCATAGACTGTTCCTTTTTCCCTAGGATAGGTCTGCACTTATTATCCATTCTCACTGGAGTTCCCTAAAAAAAGGATAACCTATGCTTATTATCCTTTCTCAAAAGGCTACTTGGTAGTTGGTACAATGAACTACAAGTGTTCAGTCTAATCACAAATTTTATGCTCTGTAAATTCAAAAACAAGCTTATAATACTTCCTTGTACAACGATTTCAGGAACAGATCAAACGTTCAAATTGTAACCAGTATGCTGATAGGAACTACAGGTATGCTATTTGCATCTACTCCCTCTATAAACTAAGATAAGACGTTTTAGATTAGTTTTAGAAGGAGTATTTGTCAAGGATTGGTTTTGTTTTCAGTCTGCAATGTC
>NC_041383.1:821929805-821936379 GCF_002162155.2 Triticum dicoccoides | reverse complement strand
TTTGATGTGCATATATAAGCACATATGGGGCTCTTGGGGCAAGGACCCACACTTGAGCCCATAGCCTAAGTAGCCCCACAACCAACACTTAGACCTCTCCTTGCCAGGGGCTTCAGCAGCCACCAAACTTCTCCACCCTAAGATGTCTTCTCCGCCAACCCCACCTACATCTTCCTGTTGTCTGTTAAGTATATATGATGTGTTAGTTTTGTACATGCCCATTCCTTAAAAAAAAGTCTTGTACATGCCCATAATCATAGTCTAGAGTAACCTTGTATATCTCTCTTCTCCTCAATACGGAACAGTTGTTCGATTCGGTCTCTCTCTTCCTCACAAGTCTTCACATGGTAGCAGTCGCAGGATCAAACCCTAGTTCCTCTTCCAACCGCCACCCATGAAATCGCTGTTGGTGAGGTGATTCAGGCGAATCTGTCTAGTCCGGAGATATCCTCATCGCCACCCCATCCCATTTTCATCATCGAGAGGAGCATCTGCGTGCGTCCTCCTAGGCGACTTCCCCTGCTCTCCAGCACCCATCTCCAGCATCCTCTGCTCTCCAGCAAGCTCGTCTCCCCTGCTATCCAGCAAGCTCCAGGCACCTCCCTGCTCTCCAGCAAGCAGTCCAGCAGCCAGCCTAGTGGATTGATGCTCCTTTTTGTGGATGCATGCTGCTCTTGTCATGTTGCTGCCTGCAACTGCTATTAAATTGGGTGTTCCCAGCTGCTGGCCACTCACCACTATGGCAAGAAATGAGTTTGGATCCGTGGCTGGTTCTGTGACCATATACATCAAGCTTGATGCATGGTTCAAAGTACAAGGAATGGGCATTTTCTTCACGGACTGTCTTGAGGACGGCTGGTTTTGTCTCTCATCTGACAGATGACCCACCTAGTCCAAATGATAATGCAGCTAGGAAGTCTTGGCAAAAGAGCGATGATCGTGTGATGGGAGTATTAATTCTGGGTGTTGAACCCTTACTCCGAATGAGTCTTGAGCATCACACTTCAGCTAAAGAGATATGGAAGTACTTTGAGCAGTGCTACCTTCAGCTCAGTAGTGCACTCCATTTCTCCTTGCTGCATAATTTGCACAACACTCGGCAGGCAGAAGACATGTCCATAGAAGAGTACTATGGAGCTTTCACTTGCATCACTGGTCAGCTAGGTTCCATGGTTCGTAAGAGTATTTCTTTTCGGCAACCACTACAAGTTAGTAGTGAATCACAATAAATCAGTGATATATCATGAAAATATGCTGATTACTCTCAAATTATGGACACCCCCCCCTCCCCTCCCCTGCTGCAGTCCATTTCAAACTTTAATGACGTGTAGAAGTTATAAAGTTCAAACAACATGGAGTCCAGTGAGTCTCTGAGATTTTTTATGGCATTAAAAATTCAGAGTACCTCATAAATGTTTCATGTATACTTCGATCCATTTTAGTACAATAAATCACATGGCACACCCAACTTATTATTTCTTGTTCTACTGATGCATAGAAGTTGTAGAATAAAGACACTACGAAGTCTGTTGATATGCCGAAATCAAATGGCATTAGAAATTTAGATTACACTATGGTGTTTCATACTGTTGCATTTGTACTGTAGATCAGAAGCAAACCCCGAGGCAGAAAATCAGGAACAAACAGCTGTTTGTGATGGAACTGTGAGAGAACCTGCAGCTGTTCATTTGCGGTTTCTTGATGATTTCCTAAAAACCCCTGTTTACACAGAGCGCAAATTAACAGCAGAAGGTGATAAGGCTATCGAGATTGCCATATTCAGAGATAACCAGATAATTACATCCGGTCCACTTTCTTCTGCAAGAATTGAAGTTGTGGCTCTTCATGGTGACTTTCTTTATGTTGTACCATATAATTGGACCGAACGTGATTTTACTGGAAGCATAGTAAGCAATCATCTAGGGCCTACACTTGGAGGTGTTTGTCAAGTGAAGCTGAAGAATGGGGTGGCCACTCTTAGTGATATCTCTTTCAAGAAAGTGTCCTCAAAGACTGACAGTGGAAAGCTCATTCTGGCAGCAAGAGTTCATAGAAGTGATAAAGGTGGACTTCGAGTTAAGGAAGCTGTGATGAATGCTGTCGAGGTGCAGGTTCTGCGAAACCAAGGCAAGTCCTTCAGAGTCACAGCCGGTTATTTTTTGCCTACAAAGCTGGTTATTTTTCATCTGCAGTTTTCATGCATGATGTGTAATATTCTTTCACGTGGTTTCTTTCATATGGATATTTCACATATTAATCCTTAAAATTATCCCTGTGTGGTTTCATATGGCATATGGGCTATGCTGGGGTGTGGTTTGATCCCCCATGTAAAGGTTATTTAGGCTGGTTTATGCAGGTTAATCTTTTGAACTTTCCTTTAGTTTTTGCTGTTGCCCTTCAGTGGAAGCATAGCCAATGTTTTTTACTTGTTGCACTAGGATGATTTTCCTGTTATTTTTTCGTTCCATTATCGGCTGATAGTGGATCCTGGCCCTTTTCCTGGATCATATGGAAAATAAAGCCGTAAAATTATAAGTCTTAGGTTTAATCTGCACTGTGATGTGTTGCCGATTATCTTTCCTTTGTTTTTCAGTAAATGAAAAGAGTAACCGTCCAAAGCTGAAAGATGAAGTACACCGTTTGAACGGAATTTCAAGAAATGGGCAGCCCTTGAAGAAGCTTCAAGAGAGAGACATCTACTATGTGGAAGACTTCCTAAAGGCTATTAATAAGGATAAAGAAAACATCCGCAATGTAAAGACTCTCTCTCTCTCTCACCACTTGGTCATTTTTATTGTAAGCTGATCATCTTTTATCTGAAGACAATGAGTTAATTGGGCTTCCAAATATGCTTTAAATGGCTATGTGAAATATTCTTGAACATAATATGTATGCAGCACCAGAAACTCAACATTCTTTTTTCTTTGAGAACAGAAACTCAACACTCATGCATTATATCCAACACAATTTTGTTTTGGCAATTAAATTAACATCTAAATTTTGTGGACTTCAGGACTGTTTCAACATAAAGAAGGACAACAAGCGTTGGGAAGCCACAGTTAAACATGCCAAGGAGTGTCACCTGGAAGGCAATTGCATGCTGAAATTATATAGGGTTGATGGCGAAAATGTTGAGCTGTTCTTTAATTGCATACATAGTCTTGTTGGAGCAAAGTTTAATAGTTACTATGTACCAACTGACAAGTTTAGTTTGGCTCAGGAGGTATGGAGTTGAATTATATAGATGCACACTTTGTTGATAATTGGGAGATGAACATTTGTTGTTGTTCAGGTTCAAGTGGATCTGTTGAAAAAAAATGCATATGATGAACTGGCTGGTATTGAATTTAGCTACGAAATGAAAGAAGGTGGCCCCATGCCTTTGTCTACAACTACAAACAGAGTTATTGCTGGCGAGGTATCTGTTTCCTTGACAGGCACTAAAGGACCACATCCTCAAGGTTAGAAATTGACCGTGTACTCTTGTATTTCCTCACATACATGGTTGATGTTTGAACTTGACAGTGAAGATACTGTAAAGTTCATACATGCATTTGTCCGGATTAATCATGGCCCTGACCTTCCTAATTCATATCATAATACAGGTGGAATGATTGTTCGACCAAGCACATCAGAACCAAATCTTCCTGAACCAGACAGCGCAAATGGCTATGAAGGTCGGTTTTCTTTCTGTTCCTGCTTTTGCAAATGTTTCCATCAATTGATAACTTCTTAATTCACAGGTAATCCAGAAAGTAGGCAGATTATTCACGATTACCTACAAGTTGTTGCTGATGTAGGGGCCCAATTTTCTGATATCCTCCCACGTGAGGTACAGTAAGTAGAAGTTTCTATTAAATAGGTTCAATCCGCCGCAACACTTAGTCTATCTGCAAGACGCCGATAAAAATCCCTAACAAACCATGTACGGGTTAAATTTGGATGTGCTCATGAAACCGTAATGTCCAACATATTGTCTGTTATTGTAAAGACAAGTGAAGCATCTATATTTTTTTTTGAAATAAGTGAAGCATCTCTTTTCGTAGTGCAAGCTCCTAATATTCTTTTTCCAGGAAGTTTATGGAGGTGGTCACTGCCTTGGAGCAACTCAAAATAGATGGGACACTATCAATGTTGACGGCGGCTTTTCTGAACTACCTGATCTCGACATTTCTGAACTAGAAAATCATGGTATGTGGACCTTCTCTACATTATAGAAGCACAAGAGGCTACCTTTCCTAGCAAACCTGCGTATTGGGATACCAAGAAAAAAAAAAAACTAACTTGTTTCATCAACTAACCACGACTTTTATTTCATTTTTTGCAAGAAACAAACATAAGCGCTCCACTTTAACACTGTAATTACGCATCTCTTGTTAATCATCATATCATCTTTCTTGCAGCAGGATGTCATTTGTTTTTATTTGATTTCTAGGGTCTCTAGGGTTGCCGGGAATGAGTTGGCAGTGGCCGGATTCAAACTGCTTTCTAGGTGATAACTCTATGGAAGCATCTTCTTCTACTCAAATCAACCTCCTACGAGTTCCATTTCTTTAGGACCATCACATGAGTGACTGTAACCAGTTTACAGTAACTAGAAGGAGCATCGACGTTCACACCTTTCACTGGACAGGATATGGGGGTTTCTTTCCAAATAACAACAAATCAGAACAATTTGTTTGATTTTCATTTCGTTGCCAGGTTATATGAAGATTGCCTGCTTTGTAAAATGCGCAGAGATCAGTGGATTCTAAGAATGTTGCACTAAGTTTAAGTTCCTCTGTTTTTGAGCAAACATCTGGCCAACAGACTTGAGCTATTCTGCTATGTGAACATGAGGCAGATTACCATTAACTGTTGTGATGTGTGATTGGGTCTTTCATGGTAAAAAATCTTGGCATGATTAGGTTGACACACCACTGTCAAACACCTTCTACCCACTGCCAGTCACTTCCACTTCTCCCACTCCCACATCAAATATATTATTAGTAGAGTTCGTCATGGGGCATTATATATAACTAGCACAAATGCCCGTGCGTTGCAATGGAAGAAAACACCAGTTCCTATTAATCAAAGAACGGTCACCTATGACAAAAAAAGATGAATTATTCGAGGATTGTAGTGTGGGCTCTGGACATGGTGGTACTGTATCAAGTAAATTAACTTGACTGGACAACATTAACTTTAGATTATTAATTATTATGGCCAACGAGCTCGCAAATTGATTTCTAAAGGAAAAAAAACATTGAGATGACATGAGATCGGGGCAAATGTACTACACAATCGATCCAACCGAATGTAGCTGAGTTCGTCGTATCACCTCCCCTCCGTCCTCCCACCCGATGACTTCAATGCAAAGTTGTGAATACCACCGACTTCCAAACCACGTAAGGATGACATGAAGACACCACCCTTGTCATTACACCATTGACAACACACTCAAGGGCTAGCCGCGTGCGAGTGCTCCAAATCTTCTACTGGAAGCTTCCATGTCCACCAATGTTGATGCTCACACAACCACACGCGTCCAACTCCATCACTAGCTAGGGCTGCTTTGTTAAGGGCAAATGGTTAGATATATAATTATTTTAACTACAACATTGAAGTAAAAGTAGCACATAGCACATTTTCAAGAAAAACTAATTATGCATAATAGCACAAACTTTCTGCCAATAACACAATCTCCAAAAAAATAAATAGCTGCTTCTTTTATATACACATATAGAAAATAGAGAATGCACATCGGTACTTTTGATTCTTCAACAAACAAATGCTTATTATGGCAGAGCCGATGTGTGGACATAAGATGATCCTATGCAGCTAATTGTCTAGCCAAAAACCAAACATTGCACAGAACTCATGAAAATCTCCCATAAAAACTATAAAATGTGAGGTATTTTTTTAATGAACTAAGAGGGAACATCATGATGTACTGTTTTCTAATTACAAACTTTTACGTAGGAAACATACCCATGCACTGCAACTGGAGAAGAAAAAAAACAGCACATGACGGTAACCAAATAAACTCAAATGACTTCACGTCCTCAATTTCACATGGCACCCCACGTGTGATGTCGCCTTTTCACCCTTCCATCTCTCTCCAGTATATATGAAAACAGATGCCACCCCTAGCTAGGTAGGCTAGTCGGACATGATATTTTTATGCCAAGCCAATCTCCATGTGTTTGTGGGCACGCGATGTACTTGCGATGGACTAAAAAGGTCCACCGGCCAAACCCCATCCGGCGAAAGTCAAAGGCTAGATCCGGCGGTCGTCTATGTCAGGGTTAGACGGGACGGGGTACCTGGGGGTAGCAATGCCGTCAGGTGTTGCGGTGGCCCCTCGTATGCTTGTGTAAGCGTGGTGGCAGACGCGGGCACCCGGCACGCGGCTCTGGGGTGTGCCCCCCCTCACGGGTGTCGATGCTGCCGTGTCCCGGAGGGGGGAAACAGCCACATCAGCATGAGACGGAGGGAATCTTGGGGTGGGTTGGGCCGGGACGGTGTTCGGGGGTGTAGCTATGGGCTGGGCTATCACAACCAGCTGAAAAGGTCCTTCAGTCAAACCCCGTTC
>NC_041383.1:821913638-821928759 GCF_002162155.2 Triticum dicoccoides | reverse complement strand
TCGGCATGACACGGAGGGAATCTTGGGGTGGGTTGGGCCGGGACAGTGTTCTGGGCTGTAGCTATGGGCTAGGCTATGACAACAAGGTGAAAAGGTCCACCGGTCAAACCCCGTCCAGCGAAAGTCAAAGGGCTAGATCCAGCGGTCATTTGTGTCAGGGTTAGACGGGACGGTGTACCTGGGGGTAGCAATGCCGCCAGGTGTTGCGGTGGGCCCTCTCGTACGCTTGTGGAAGCGTGGTGGCAGGCGCGGGCTCCCGGCACGCGGCTCTGGGGTGTGCCCCCCCTCAGGGGCGTCGCTGCCGCCGTGTCTCGGAGGGTGGAAACGGCCACGTCAGCATGATACAGAGGGAATCTTGGGGTGTAGGGTGTTGAGAGGGTACATTACATTACCAGCCAAATCGATGGCATTCGGTTTCTGCTAAAGCAACATCCTCTGCTTTCTTTTGCCTGCAGAGCACCACTCTCACTGCACTACTGTTGCCCACTTTGTTTTTCTTCTAGATCAGTGAAGTGAAGGGAGCACTGCATATTCACCACAGAGCTCTCAAAATTGAAATATTAAACACATTAATAGTCGCGTAAGACTAGCCACAGCGGGAGTAACTTCGATGGTAACATCGAGTCCAACTCAGCAAATTTGCTTATGTGGCAGTGAGTTAATGAGGAGAGATGTAGTACTAGTATCTTAGCTAGTTACTGTAACATCACATGTCCCAATGCAATATGAGTCTATAACCTAATAAATGAAGCTTTGCATGTTACCACACTTATGTTACTACCCACTATTGAGGTAGTAACATAGTCTAGGGATATGTGTATGTTACTAGTGTATGTTACTCTCCATTGTGGCTAGTTTAAGGTGGGAATGCTGGGCTATGCCATGTAGGATATTTACTGTACTAGTAGGAATTGCTTGTTTACTCCATATAACAACTCCCCTTACTGTGCAACACAGTCGGTGGCAGGAAAAAACAAAAGGGTGGCCCAACGAATGGGCGATCCCTCTCGTTCGCCTATCTCTCTCGATCCTCTCTCCGCCTCTCGGCCGCCGGCAAATTCCCGCCGCTGCCAGCGGTCTCCGGCGCCGCCCAACACTCCCTCGAGGTCTCCTCGATCCGGTCTATCTTTCTTCTCCATCCACTCGATTCGACGCTCGCCTCCTCCTCCTGCGCTCGTGGCTAACCCTAGGCGCAGCTGTCGTCGGCGCGTCTCCGACGCCTCTTGGCGCTCACCGAGGCCGTCGAACGCGAGGGCACGTACTCCCGGCTGCGGTGGTGCTTCTTGATCTGCGCCCTCTTGAGAGGAGTCAGCACCCATATGGTTGGTCTCCGGCATGCTCGAGGCCACCGCCAGACGGAGCACGCCGTCGCCACCGCACGTTCTTCCTCCTTCGTAACCGGTCCTCTGCCCATTCCCTCTTCTCCCCACGGGATAGCCAGCAGCCCACCTTGTGCTTGAGTCATGGAGAGGCAGGTGGCAGGTGTGGATGAGGAGATCCACCACAGAGGACGCGAGGTGAGATGGGAAAAAGATGCAAGGTCAGATGTGGATGGGATAGGGGGCTCTGCCGTCACCGGAGATAGAGGAGGCAACAATATTTTTCTGCGACTTATCGCTTACTGCTGCTACTGCAGGTTGTTGGCTTGTCCATGCTGCTGGTGCTGATGCGGACACCATGGCCGCCGTTTCCTCTGCACACCGATTGGCCATCCCAGGTTTACTGCTGGTTCTGTTTCATTCATGTGTCTAGCTGCTCAGATATTGTGTTTATTGGTCACTTAGGTTAGGCTCGATTCTGAATTGAAACTTGGCACATCATCCTCTCGATGCTAAAGAAGATGCTTTTTTAATTAAAAAATGAAGTGAACAAGTAGTGATTTCTTAATTTCAATGCGAGACATGAATGGATTTCACAAATCTCCATCAGTGGAAGGCCCTGTGTCATTAGATGGATTTGGTTTGGATACACTACTCCTTTAATACTCATGGTGGTATAGAGTTTTTAGATGGTACTTGTTCTTTGTTTAGGGCTCGCATTTTCCTGTGGAGATCAGATAGAGCATAATCTCTTAAAAAAAGTGGCTTTGAATATTCTTGGCTGATGTAATATCCGCACACAGTCAATTTGTTATCACCCATTTCTAACTTTGTATTCATGTCCTGGCCCAATTTTTTAGCCCTTTTGATGCTACCACTTGTGGTTCTTGATTGCCAAGGTGGTCCTTTTGGGGTGCAAATGACTAAAGGCTCCTGCTTCATGACGAACACTTTGAATCTACATTTTCCAGTTCTGGTGGAACTTAGAACATCATATTGCAAGGACTGGCTTTTGATTGATATAACCATACACTACAGAGTACAGACTACAGATTAGGTGTTTTTATTGATTGGTAATGTATCTGGTGTTGTCTTCGGTTGATAGTATTGCCATTGATATTTCTGTCTTGGTGCAGAGAACTCGTCGAAGATAATCCATGCCATCGCGTGGCATCGATCTCCATCGCCCTCGTCCTATAGGAGCGAGCTGGGAGCAAGCTCGAACAGTTTGTCGTGGACATAGAAGAGTGAGACTAATAAGAGGCATATATTCGATGACTACGGTGGGATGAAGTCGGGAAGTCACTCGCAGACGTTAGGGAGATTGTATGCCTGGGAGAAGAAACTGTATGAAGAAGTCAAGGTGGGTTATTTATATCTGCTGGAGTCATTTGATCTTTCCTGTGATTGCGTACATATGCAAAAAAATACTTCATATCTTTCTTAGCAAGTTGCTATTGATCTATCCATGTTTAAGGCAACTAATTATTTGAAAAAGGATAACACCACCTTGATATTAAAATGCACCTTGTATTTGGGTTTGTGTGTATTTAGTTAATAAGGCTAAGTTGAAGGTCTTGACAAGGTCATACTACTGATAATGCTACCTATGATTTTTAAGCTGCTAAAAAACAATGCGGTTAGTTTTCAATGCATTACGATCATTTTCTGTAGTTTCTTGTACACAAGCATTTGTGCCTTCATGGTTTCCTGTCATATTATAAGAGCATGTCTTTGTTGTATTGTGTATTGTATATATATTAAAAATGATTTGGTTCTGTACATGCCATAGATCAAATCTGACAAGAGAAGAAATGTGTGCAGCTGAGGAACCAAGACGCCAAAAGTGCACAGCTGCACTGTGCTGAAAAAACCTTGACAAATGTAAGAGACCTGTACTGTACATAAGGATCTGGGTTTCTTTACGAGCAGCAGAATCGAGACCTGTAGACTAGAAAAATTACGGGACGGGGAGCTCAGTGTCAAGAACAAGACTCAGGTTAGTTTGGTGTTCTTTCATGTGTTGAGACCTAAGCTCAGCAACGACCAGTTTTCTGCAGTATTACTCTCTGTCTCTCTTCATATTTTTTTGAATTGAATGCCTGCCGGTGTTTCTTCTGCTTGCGCTGGCTAAAAAACTAATCAACTTAGTTGCATGTTGAACTGTAATTTCGTGGATTGCCTTTGGTGGTGATGCATTGTGTTTTGTCCTCTTAGTATGCAAAGTTAAGTCCACCGTCATGTAACATATGAGTAATTAACCATGGTTTAGGAAGTTTCAAGAGGTTCAGAAAGCTTATGAGGTACTTGATTTTTGTTCAACGTGGATGCTCATACATACATTTTTGCCTCTTCTCTGTATACTTTGAAGAATGAAGAAAAAGAACGCTTTATGATTAGGTAACAATTTAATCCCTCCGATTATAGACGTCTATGGCCATTTCTTTCTGTATGTTCATGAGTTAAAAGAATTAATTGATTGAAACTTAAGATAATTAGACAACAATACATTTTGAGTATATTTTGGATAGGACAAAGGAGGAGGTTAATTCCATTTCTTGTATCAATGGAATGATGTACGGAAAAGCCGTCTTTCCAGTATTAGTGTTTCGGAAATGCCCTCTTACATCTTATTTTACTTTTAGTCCAACATGTAGCTGCTCGTGATCGATGCGCTTACTATTACTGTTTTTCGTGTTCGCTTCTCTCACAAAATAGGAGTTGCAAGTTTGAGTACCTTCTCAAGGTATGCTACTGAATCTATCTATGGTAAGTCTGCAACCTAGAATTTGCTCCTGCCTACTACATGTACAATGGTTTCATCAAGAATAATTATGCCCTATGCGGTAGAATGCCCTTACACTTTCAGATTTAGCAGTAGTTAGAGAAATATAAATATCAGGTAGCTTGACTACTTTGACACATAGGTGAGATTAAAAAAATACAACTGCTGAAACTCTTTCTGCGCTATACGAGGTGGTATTCGGTTCTTTTGGATTGCATGGTAAAAACATCTCTTGCTTCGGAATAACATGATCATTCTTCATGAAGTGCTTCCTAGGGATAACTCCGCTCTCCCACACAGCCACACCAACGTCACCTTGATGGAGGAGTGGGTGGGAGGAGAAGGCGGCGCTGGCGGTTTCAATCTGTGATCTGCCTCGACGCGGCAGGCGGCGAATCGGTCCGGTCAAAATGGCAAGGTCACAACGGCTCATCTACATGCGGCACACTCTTTCCTCCGGTGTCTACGGTGACGACCACTACTTCTGCGACGCCCATGAGAGTGACCTGTTCTGCATCAAGGGCTATTACAGTGGCATAGATGAGCAGCTGCTCGAGTAGGCGATGATGAAGGCGAGTGACGACTCGATGGGGGGTGGCGGATGGCGGTGAGGATGCAGGGTTGAACGTCAAAGCTGACTAATTCATTGCAAAGTTCTACGCATAGATGAAACTGCAGCAGCAATCATCGTTGGAGCATCTGCTAGGTACATAGTGTTTAGATTGTTTGTTTATTTGTTGAGTTTGATTCACTTTTGGAGAAGCCACTGGATGTGTAATTGTACCATGTAACCAACAATAATGACTGCTGACTTTAATCAACTTTTATCTCTATAATGAATTTCGCCCTACAGTGCTGTCATTTACGCAGAAGGCTCTCAGTTGTGTATACACATGTCGTAGCAACTAGAGAAAAAGTGCTCGGAAAGAGCGCATGTCTACCTGGCACCGCACAGGAGTGCATTAGGCGGCGCGCCATGGGCGCGCCCCAACTGCTAGTATTATATAATGGGGTGTCCCCTAGATACAGATTCTGAAACCGGCATCGGCACAAGATCGAGAGTGCTGTGTATCGTCATTATTTAGGAAATGTATGATAGATTAGGATATGTTCTGGCTTGACCGGCTGCCCTAGAGAGTGTTTTCCCGAGCCCTTGCTCCGGGGTTTTCTCCCTCGCCGGTCATCATGGTTGGTGTTTTCTTTTGGTTTTCCGATCTAAGATCGGATTGCGTCACCCACCGCCACCTTCGAATTTAATGAACTTTTTTTCAAAACTAATGATTTTTTTAAAAAATGTGTGATTTTTTTTCAAATTCGATGAACTTCTTTGTAAATGGTTGAACTTTTTTTCAAATTTATGAACTTTTTTCCTAAATTGATGAACTTTATTCAATTTTGATGAATTTTTTGGTTAATGGATGAACATTTTTTCTAAATTGATGAACTTTTTTTCTAATCGATGAACTTTTTTTTCAAATTCGTGAACTTTTTTAAGTTTGTCAACTCTTCTTTCGAAATTCATGAACATTTTAGAGTTTACATTATTTTTTTGATTTTTTAATTTTTACTTTCAAAGTCAAAAGTTGACTGGTCAACTGAGATCGAACGAACGTGGCGAGAGATCGAGCAAACTGAGGTGACCTGAGCTGGCCCAGTTTGTGGGCACCTGAGCGCCCGGGAAGAGTTCGGGTGCATGAAGCGCTCAATAGGAGCTCCCCTCCGTTCCGGCGTATACATTCCCACGGGCGACCCATCGTACATATGAAAGTAGGTACGATTTGTTAAAGTTCCATATTGTCCTTTATATGTGTATTGGTGAGGAGGTTGTAGTGAAGCAAGTGGGTGCCGGCCAACCATGCAGGTTGGTCCGCCCCTAACCAGAGCGCGTGGGTCACTTTCCGCCTAATCCACCCACTTTCCAATCGTCCATTTAACCCGTGGCCAATCCAATCCTTGACTTCCAATTGCCTTCGCTAGATGTACATGCCACACAGCGCCTGACCCTCCTGGCGGACCAAAGACGGCGCTGCGGAGTCTGAGGAGGTAATTCTTCTGCTGCTACTGATGCTTGTCATGTACTCCCTCCGTTCGGAATTACTCGTCCAAGAAATGAATGTATCTAGATGTATTTTAGTTGTAGATACATCCATTTTGTGACAAGTAATTCCGAACGGAGGGAGTACTATATGTTCTTCAAATATACGTAGTGGTACCTCCAGTTCTATCAACACTTGTAGTCAGTGAGTTAGTTAGTACTGGCTGGCGTTGGCATCCCGTCTTCTCTCTTTCGAGACGATAACTATATATATGGCCTGGCTTCAGTTCAACCTACTATATCTAACCTATTGGAGATTTGCAGCACAGCTGCTGCTGCTTTCCTGCGATCAAACTGTCACGTAGCTCCTTCAGTTTATTTAGATTCATGCTAACGAACCAGGAAGTGACCTCAGTCTTCAACCTGTGTTCTGATATCTGCCAAAAACAAAACAGAGAGAGAAGGGAGAGGACAGGCCTTCACCGCCGGTTGGGTTCTTCTGGCTGCTGATATGGGTCGGCCCACCACGAGGCCAGGCAAAATCGCTCGCCAGCACACCTGTAAGTACGTACACCACTAAGAAAAAACTGTACATACATACGTTCAAAACATGTGACCGGTCAACCGTTGACTTTTTTTATAAATATATCCGAAAAAAGTGTGAATTCAAAAAAAGTTCATGAAATTGAAAAACGCTTCATAAATTTTGAAAAAAAAAGGTTCCCGTATTCAGAAAAGTTCACGGGGATCTGAAAAAAGGTTCACAGATTTTAAAAATGTTCACGGATTTTTAAATAGTTCATGAATTTCAATAAAGTTCATCAAACTTGGATTCATCGAATTTGAAGAAAAAAATCATCAAATCTGAAAAAACTTCATCGAATTTGAATATTTTTTTCATCTAATTTTAAAAAGTTCATCAATTTTAAAAAAAAGGTTCACAATTTTTTTAAAAACCGCTCATTAAAGAAAACAAAAAAAGAATGAGAAAAAAAGAAATAGGAAATAAAACCGCGCGCACATGCTCTGCGATGAGTCATCACCCCTTAGGGTGCCTTTGACATGTTCCAAGGCCTCATGGAGATCGTTGAAGAGGTTGGTGGGGTCAACGACCTATGTGCCATCTTCAGCTATCTTGTCCATGTGTTCGTTGACGTGGCGGCTACGCTTCTCACGCTCTCCCTGCTGGAGTACGTCACTTAAAAAATTTGTGCTCGACTACAGTCGCACTTCGACCCGGACGCTAACCCCTCCACCGTCCGGAGCGCCCTCCTCAACTTCATCTCCTCTGTGACCTGCCTCTTGTGCCCTGCGTCGTGGTTGCTGCCGCGATCGATGGTACGGTGCCGGTCTGGGTCCATGAAGCCAGCACGATCAAGATCCGATTGTGTTGCAAGTCAAGATGGCAATGGGGCCCCGAAACCCACGTCCCCGCGGGTTTTTACCCTATTAGGGGACGGGGATGGGCGACTTTCTATCCCCGCGGGGCTTCTGGTGGGTACATTATAAAACCCGGCATGTCTCGCAGGTTTAAACCCGTTTGAGTACTACCCGAACCCGAAACCCGACAATACCCGTCAACATACATTTTTTTAGCATCCACTGATCCATCTTGACTCAAGTGGCCCAAAGCCACAGCGCATGAGCCCCAGCGTCGAGGCCCTGGAGTACAAACCAACCCCTCGCTCGGTCGTTGAAGTGTCGCACGATCTTCAGGCCTCTCTCTCCCGCACAGCACAACACCTAAAGCTAAACCTAGATCCCCCCAGTCGTCGCCTGCTGTTGTAATATGCTCCTGTTTTTCTTTCAGATGTTGTTGCTTTGTGGCTGCTCGTGGGGACGGGTTCCCGTGGGTTTAGAAAACCCAACGGGTTTAGGGGACGGGCAAAAAATTAACCCCGCGCACATTGATGGGGACGGGGACGGGCTTGCAATTTTCTCGCGGGGCTGGGTTTGGGCAAGCAAAACCCGATGGGTTTCGTCCCCGTTGCCATCTTGAGTTGCAAGAGGACCATCGACAAGGCTTTAACATAAAATGGACCATCGATCAAGAGTACCGTCGATCGACAAGGCTTCCAAGTTGTATGGAGCCGGTCTGGGTTCATTTAATTTGCAAGAGGATCAAGATCCGAGCTTGAAGGGAAAGGAACCCACGGGGAGAGAGACAAGGAAGGCTCACGCCATGAAGGTCAAAACTATGTGTGACTCACTGTTGGCCTGCTCCAAGAAGATCAGCGGTGTTGTCTCCAGCTGGAACGTCCTCGAAATATCAGACTCACACCTCTATCCTGAAGGTTTATCAACTAACTTGTTTGGTCAATTTTCCAATAGTGTTGCTTATCTGTCTCCTAGGGATAGTTTTTGCAACATTTGCCATGTCGCTACCTATTAGGTGTTATATACACTAGGTGAACCGTTGCACCAATTGCCGTAGAGACCAACTGCAACCTGCAAGTTAAACTAACTGTATGAAACATAAAACTGAAGTTAAGTGAACTATTTGAAGAGACCAAATAACCAACTACAACTTGGAAGTTAAATGAACTATTTGAAATATAAAATGGAAGTCAAGTGAAAAATGACCAATATCAACCTAGACAGTTTATGAAAAGATGATTCGTCGCACCATTGGCACAAAGACCAACTTCATCAAAGAAGCGTAGCATCTAATGCAACCAAAAATTTAGGTGCAGGGGTGCCTTTCGAGATCAATTGCCCTATCGTGCTGATACGCGGCCATTCCGAGCCAGGGTTGCCCAACTAGACTCATAGGAGTCCCACTACATTGGAACAAAGTCAAGCTAGTCATTTAAATGAGTTGTAAGACTTACATCCCGGTGGATACAAACAGGTGGAGGTTCGTTGCACTGGGTCGTCAAATTGTATCGGGTAGAGTTCATTCGTAAGAGTGCTCGTCGATGTATTTTATTCGGTTGCTCGATTTTGCGAGTTGGATCATGACAGGCACCTTTCGTGTGCTTCCGTCTGTGTGTTTCTGTTCGGAGTCCATCCAATTCTTGCCTAATATGAATGGCGCTGCGCAATCCCGTTTCAATGTGTATGGGGCTACGGGCCATTGCGTTCGACGTAGAAGTTTCTTATCGTTTTCTTCTTTAGTTCTGGGCGCTACTGGATCTTTCGGTAACCTTCTCTCTGCATCATGGGATTTTGAAGCCAATAGGCAGGGGCTATGCGCGGCCATCTTGTGTATTCTTGTGGCCCTGTTCGGTTTCTATCATGGAGATGGGAAAGGAAGAATAGGTGGTGGTTACGGAATTAATGGTGGTGATGGCTCGTCAACGGCGGCTTCCCATGGCTACGCCCGACAAGGACACCTCCTTCAGTGGATTCATTCTTGGCCCTCCTTCAAGGTTGATGGAGAAGTACTTCGAAAAGCGGTCGCCTTAGTGCGTAGATCAAGCTTATTCGGCACGAGCATTCCGAGATGCTAAGCGACACTGACATGCCATAGCCTCTATGGGACTCAAATAACCGTTTGTACCATGGAAAGGTTCGCACTCGAGCATACACATGCATAGCCGGTCAGCAAACCCCTCGTGACTACACCCACTTGTCCCTGAAGATATAGTTCCTCTCGACACAGCGGAACGCCATTATGTCTGCACGATATTCACATTATGTGGACTTCCTGTATGGTATCGATACACCTTTAAAGATTGGAGGATAAGCATCTTGAAACACGGCAATGTAAAAAAGCAGCAGATCAGCCGTGCTTCATACGCGGAAAACGGTGGGATTACTTTTACTTGTGTTCTGTTAGGCGGCGCCTCGCGGACTGTGCCGTGATTTCTCTACTGATTGCATGTCGTCCGCCTCACATTGCGTTTCTATCAGGGATACAAAGGCAAGTTGACCTGAACCTGGTGCTTTTTATTTACGTCACCAATAGAGAAAGTTGAATGGATACATCAACAAAAGCACAAGGATTACATATAAAACAATCAAAGTTAGGATCAATTTGATTGAAATGAGATCGGGTCAAACCAAAAGCCTAAGGATTTCCCTAAAAATGATTGAAATTGAGTGCTTCTAGTGCGAATAGGGTGTCGTCCTGCACCGAGTAGACTCCATTTTGCGAGTGCCACGAGACCAACCACTGTTCAAGCTCCAGGACAAGAGGGGCCAGCACAACCGGAGATAACGCCCGACCAATGTTCGTCGTACAACTTTTCCAAGGACGCGCGCTGATTACACCCGACTATTTTTATACAGTCATGGTAGGTGGCCATATTTTTCGATAAAGAGCGTTTTTATTAACTCATAATGCAGCATCAAGTGGATACAAAACATAATGAGCGACACTCGGCCTCTGCATAGCTAAGATGCACACAGCCTTAACGAAGAGTCTAGCAAAATATGTATTAAAAAAAACGACAAGTTGGCAACAGTAAAGCCATATGAGTCCAAAACTATGCCAATGTCGACGGGGGAGGTGGACCGATCCAAAGATTATGTTGCCACCCATGTTGGGTAAAAATCTCCCTGGCCACCCGCTCCAACCGCATACACACCGCCTTGAACAACGATTGATACTCCATTCGCTATAGCGTAGGTGGCCATATGAAATAGTATTTGACGAATTCATTCGGCATGTTCCATCCATACACCTAGGCTATAGTGCAAACCATGACATACAACTCGATCATTCCAAGCCTGGGTATTGACCGAGTAGACTCGTCCTTATGCATGCGCCATGAGACCAACCTCTATTCAAGCTGCAGGACGAGCGCTCTTTCCAACAGACGACCAACACACACGAGCCGGTCACACCATAGGGAAAAGGCCATAGGTAAGTGACTTATCTAGGGCTTTTTTTTCGAACTAACCAAAAATTATTACCAAATTATTATATTCCCTCGAGCACACCACCCGACTAGCAAAACACGCCGTTCGTCTGCGGCAGCAGGAAAGACACCGCCAGGCAGGTCCGGGCACGTCTTCCCGCGCAAGAAATAGCATCGTTCCTCACCTGCAGGCACGCTCGACGCCACGCAATGACAGTGGACCCGGCCTGTCCACCTGTCATGGTCCTCCTAGCCGACTCCTTTGGGTCCTACCTGTCCAGGCAAATCGGATCACGGCCAAAACCAACTAGCTGGTGCTAAGACGCAGCCAGGTGGGATCGGCCAGGACTTCGCGAGTAGGTGCAAACACACCCAATGCAGCCCACTGAAGGTGGTCCTGGGCGCGCTCGGCGGTCCACCCGTCATGGACCCACCCAGGTGGGTCCCTCGTGGGCGAGCCGTCCGGGCAGACGCCACCAGCCGGGCTTGGCTAGCCCATGGCGTGCAGGAGGGTGCACGATAGCCTCCGCCCAATGACGATGGCCCCGGGCTGGCACGAGGTCCACCCATCATGGACCTCCCAACCAAATCACCTGGGCACGAATAGTACGGGCAGATCGGACGTCTTGTGTTGGCCGAGGGTGGCTCCAGCGGCACACCAGCAGTCAACGGATGGCGAAGAGGCGCTGCTCGCCCGTGGAGAGCCCAAGGAGGTGGGTACTCCGCCATCCTTTATAGGAGTAATACTAAGTGGTACCTTGTTAACCTTACCTATTTGACTTATTTCTTAATCCCCCACCCACCACACCAAAAAAAGCAAATGGAAACTTCACACTGACTTGGCTTTTATTGGGCTGACCTCTAATGATATGAGATATGTAAGTTTGATTTTCTATTTAAATAACATATACTATAGTCATGAAGAAAATAGGTTCTTCTCTGCATTTTCATTAAGGAGTATTAGACTTTTTTGCCACTGGGTTTTCATGCATATTCTTTTTTTGTCATTACTGTCTATCTGGCATGAAGGACATGCCTGGGGTGGGGCAGTGGTGAAGTACTCCCCACCTGTGCCAAGAGGTCCTTGGTTTGACGCAATCTCTCAGCATTGCACTCTGCAGGGGTATGACTTGCCTCGTATAATCTTTCCTGAGACCCCACCTGATGTGGGAGATTCTAGCATTTTTTGTTTGAGTAACTGGGGAGATTCTAGCAGGTCTGTCCTTTACAGTCTATCTGGTACGATGGGCTAAAACGTGAAACGAGGCAATCAGGAGATGGGCTTAGTGCAAAGAGGAATGCTTCCCTTCAATAAGTATATATAATATAGCTGTATATGTTGTACTCCCTCCATCCCAAAATGATATTTGACACTATTACATTTTGGTGCTTACTAGTTGAGACATGACACGTTTGCCCCAACGTTTTAAATAGCTATATAGCTCCGCTATAGCCTTTGAGAGCTCTCCTGCTAAAGCTATACACTTTTAACGCTAAATGAAAAATGACGCTAATAGCCCGCTATTTCCCGCTATGGCGCTAAATTTGGAGTCATTTAGCCCGCTAACCCGCTATACAGAACCATGATTTTTATTATTTTTTTGTTCTTGCTTATGATATATATGATGCATTGATGCGAACTTGGTTATTGAATTAGGATACCTAATTGGTGTTAGGGTTTTGATATGCGAACATGTGTATATGTCAAGTATATGCAATATATCATATATGATGCCTGAGCGTATACTTATATTTTCAATTCTTCTTGATTTAAGGAAAACCCTAAATGAGGCATAGCTTCAGCTATAGCTTTTCATAGTTTCTATACAAGGCTCCGCTAAATGGTATAGCCCGCCATTTAAAACAACGTAACTGCAGAAATACACCAGCAGGCATGTGAGATCAGCAGCGTACGCATCGCCATTGCCTTTATTTCGGCCGGAGTGGATCCCCACGGTCACTCACTGACCAAATACAAATAAGAAGCATCTCTCCACCAACAGGCCATCAAATCATCAAATCAGCAAATAAACAAGGTAATTTAATCTTCATGCCGTCTCTTCCTATTCTAGATGATTGCCTGTTTTTGATGTCAGACTCTTTGAACTAAGCTTAATGTTGTTTATAGGATTTCAACAGTGCTAAGTTATAGCCATGGCTTTGGCAATATTCAATGAGTATGCTGGGGTGCTTTCCAATGTTAATGCATGTCGTGAATTCTTCAGTTGGACGGCATCAGTTATAACGGCCACTCGTTCTTTACGGAACACCTCAGAGTTGCCAGATGAAGACAAGACTGAAGAGCAAATTGAGCGGCTGAAGGATGATCTTTGGAAGCTGGAGACAACAATGCCCAAGATGCTTGACCTCATTGATCGGGTCGAGTACCAAAGCCATAAGAAACAAGCGGCTGATCTCCTCCCGCATATCAAGAATGCAGTCTTCGAAGCGGAGGACCTGCTTGATGAGCTTGATTACGACGCACTCAAGTGGAAACTTGAGTGCAGCAAGAATTTGGGGCCAGATCAATTACATGATACCTGTCTGGGATTCTACGACAGTGTCAGATCCAATGGTTACATCAGAAAAGTCAACAGAGTTCAGAAAAACCTAGATCATGTCGATAAGCAGTCCATGGAAATGGGCTTGCACCAAGCACAACTGAAGTTTGATAAATCAGTTAGGCCAGAAACAAATTCCAGCTTTAATGAGGGAAAAATGTTTGGTCGCAAAAAAGAATTGAAGAAGTTGGTTGAAACACTAGGAGTTCGTGCCCCAAAGAGGGAAAGGACTGAAAGCAAAGCAAGAATGACAGAGTTGCCTGTTTTGTCAATTATTGGGATGGGAGGTGTTGGAAAGACAACAATGGCCCAACACATATGCAAGGATACAAATGTAAAGACAGATTTTGGCCCCAAAAATATAATTTGGACATGTGTTTCAGATGACTTTGACATTAAAAGGTTAATGAAAGAGATTATAGAGCACCTTGGAGGTGATGCGTCATCTAATAATCTGAATGTTCTTAAGAGAAAACTAAAAGGCTGTGTCAAGTCCAAAAAGTTTTTACTTGTCCTTGATGACATGTGGGATGATGTCTTGAAGGATCATGGGGTGGGATGGAACAGTTTTTGTGCATCTTTGAAATATGGTGCTGAAGGAAGTAGGATTTTGGTCACCACTAGATCTCCCGAGGTTGCTAAGCTAGTTAGCCTTATGAATATTTATGAGTTAAAGGGCTTACAAGCTGGGGTATTCTGGGATCTATTCAAATCTTGTGCATTTGGATCCACAAATGCTTGCAACAACCGGGAGTCACTGGAGTGCATTGGTGAAAAAATTGTTCCAAAGCTGAAGGGCTCCCCATTGGCTGCCAAGACTATTGGACGCTTGCTGAGAATGGATCTAAGTACAACACATTGGAAAATATAATGGAGAGTGAACTCTGGCAACTTGAACAAACGGAGACTGATATTCTGCCAGCCCTTCGACTGAGCTATATGTACCTACCACAGAAATTGAAGAGATGCTTCTCAATTTGTGCAATGTTTCCCAAGGATCACAAATTTGTGAAGGATTTTCTAGCTGATATTTGGATTGCACAAGGATATGCGTCGGGGCCCAAAGAAGCATCACTGTGCTTTGAAGCCCTTGCAAATCGTTCATTCTTTCAGAAAGCATCGCCGCACAGTGTTAAGTATGTCATTCATGATCTGATGCATGATACGGCACAACTAGTCTCAAAGGATAAGTGCTTCATTATAAAGTATGCTAGTGACCTTGATAAAGTTCCTTCAAAAGTCCGTCATCTGTCAATATTCACAAACGGAGATGTTAAGTGTTCTGAATTGATGAACATATGTAGCAAGAAAAATTTGAGGTCTCTAGTGTGTGATGAATCATATAGCAAATCAAAAGATTTTGAGCCTGTGGTAAACTATTGGTTCAAGGAACTATTGAAAATCCGTGTATTGAGTTTTAAACTTTCCAAAGGAGGACAGCTACCTGAGAGCATGGGCAACTCAAAGCATCTGCGTTACCTAGGTTTACATGGAACTTCTACTTTCAGCACACTCCCTTCATCAGTTTGCCATCTGCATCATCTCAAAGTTATAGACTGTCGCAGCTGTGTGATTGAAAGGTTTCCTCCAGGCTTCAGTGATATCCTCAGCTTAGA
>NC_041383.1:821912081-821912482 GCF_002162155.2 Triticum dicoccoides | reverse complement strand
CTTGGCACCGATTACATGGGGAGAGGAACTTAACAGTGTGTCCGGTCTAAACGAAATTCAGCAGCCACTCTTTCAATCACTGGTATGTGCAACGACTGGTAACTCAATTATTGTGCGCACGGCATCTGTTCTTTAGAAATTATACTTGGGTACCTGCAGCATGTTAATCTCCCTATGTTGCTTCTGAAAAAATATGTTTACATCCTTCATCTCATTAACTTTTTTCATTTGTCTAGCCTGGTTGGCACTAGGAGGGCACAAAGGCGAAGGGTGGTGGCTTGCGTGAGAACATGCTGTTGAAGGAGTGCAAGGAAAATAAATATGAGCCTGTTGTGTGCTATGTATCAAGGCAGAGCAAAATCTAAGCCTTGAGTGATGTCAGTTTGTGTGTATCATATCCT
>NC_041383.1:821911399-821911862 GCF_002162155.2 Triticum dicoccoides | reverse complement strand
GGGATGCCATGGATTATAAAGAGGTTTACGGTCACGTACTCATGTCAACGCTGTCGCAAGGACGTTGAAGATGTTTGTGTTCAGTTAAAACTGAACAGTCGGAGCTGCCCCGTCCTCCAACACTGAAGGAAAGGAGACGTCGAGCACTGCCGCATAAGAATGAAGCAGCGGTGGCTTATCATCGGAAATGAGAACCGTGACGGCGTGTCGATCAAGTAGTGGTGGCTCTCGCTGCCGTGGGCGACAGGATGGGGAGTGAGGCTATGTCCATCTATGGCTTTCTCTACAGCGTGCTCAATGGAGACTACGTACTAGTGTAGTGACGAGAGCTAGGGAGCATTCACTCCAGCTTAGATTAGGGCATCTCTAGCGGATCCTCTAAATCCGGTTAGAGAAGTAAAATTTGCAGTTTACTCCTCTAACCAGCACTAGCCGAACTCATAAACTGTCTAGTTAAGTAAAA
>NC_041383.1:821910342-821910985 GCF_002162155.2 Triticum dicoccoides | reverse complement strand
GCTGCTGCACCTCCCAGCGACTATCCACCACCTCCGCCGCTACCTCGCCGCCCTTCTACTCGAGTCCTAGCTTTCTCCGTCGCCTGATTCAAGGTGAAGCGCCACCACCACCGACTTGATCGATTCGTCAGATATCACCTCGAATCTTCTTCCTCATTGGTGGTGCCACATGTGACCATGCTTACGCACCTTTGAAGGTCATCCCCATGCATGGCCTGCTCCGGCTGGCTGGTACATCTCCACCATCTTGCAAGTGTTTCATGGTTTGCCTAGGTGAGTTCTTTTGCCTGGTTTTATTTTGTACAATTGAATTGAACTGAGTCGAAGGTGCAAGTGGAGGGCAATGCAAGCCAATCTCCATTCATTGACTTCCTTGACAAGGTCATCCAGGACAACTTCAACAAACTGGATGATTTCCACTTGAGACCCGCTTCGGTACCCCCCCCCCCTTAATAAAACGTATAAAGAGTAATATGGACTTTTGACAATCGTACTCACTTTCGTATGTACGATGGCTCGTCTACGAAATACGTCAACTGCCCCCTCGTCATGGGCCGGCCCACTTACATCTTGTATTTCTCTTATGTAATAATGATGTTCAAAAAATATGCAACAAGCAAGCGTCGAACTCGAGATCTCCGTC
>NC_041383.1:821908230-821910332 GCF_002162155.2 Triticum dicoccoides | reverse complement strand
CAAGGCTCGGTGGTCTTACCTACTTCTCTTAGAAAGCTAGTCCTTCATAATTCGGGCTATTCCATGGATCACTTGGTGAGCAGCTTCATTGACCTCACTTCCCTCACTTTTTTAAATATAAAGAACTGTGAATCCTTAACATCTATTCCCCTGCACGTGTGGAGAAGCAATCTTCCATCTCTGGAGGAACTAGATATTCGTTCTTGTGAAAACCTTTCTTCAATAGTCTCTGAAGCAAGTAACAGCAGCAGCAGTGTTACAGGATTCTCATCTCTTGCTAAGATACGTATTGAGAGGTGCTGCAAATTATTGACCTTTGATGAATTGCTGAAGCCAGATTGTGTACCTGCTGTGAAGATCGTCGCGGTTTCTGATTGTAGAATGTTGATGTCCCTCTTTGTTGATAGGCCCGACTGGTTGCAGACTCTGGACATTTCAGATTGCTATTTCAAGTTGAATTCGCAGAGGGTAATGATATTACCATCCTCTCTTAAGCAGCTCTATTTATCGACTTGTGACGGCATAGAATCCATCAACCTCGCCAATAGCCAGTTGGGAAGTTCTCCATTACTGGAGGTACTTAGCATTAAGAACTGTCGAGGCCTCAAGTCCATCGGTGGTGCAGCAGCTGTTGACAAAATAAAGAAAGTGAATATACAGGAGTGTCCCGCGCTCAATGAGATACAACAGCCCCTCTGTCGCTGGTATGTACATGGACACCATTTGCTATTTAGAATTTATCCTTAGAGATAGCTCCCTAAAAAAAATAGATTTGGACCTTTGAGCTCATTAACCTTTTTCATTTGTCTAGCCTGGTTGGCACTGCTGCTAATGAGATCAGACCTTGGCACCGATTACATGGGGAGAGGAACTTAACAGTGTGTCCGGTCTAAACGAAATTCAGCAGCCACTCTTTCAATCACTGGTATGTGCAACGACTGGTAACTCAATTATTGTGCGCACGGCATCTGTTCTTTAGAAATTATACTTGGGTACCTGCAGCATGTTAATCTCCCTATGTTGCTTCTGAAAAAATATGTTTACATCCTTCATCTCATTAACTTTTTTCATTTGTCTAGCCTGGTTGGCACTAGGAGGGCACAAAGGCGAAGGGTGGTGGCTTGCGTGAGAACATGCTGTTGAAGGAGTGCAAGGAAAATAAATATGAGCCTGTTGTGTGCTATGTATCAAGGCAGAGCAAAATCTAAGCCTTGAGTGATGTCAGTTTGTGTGTATCATATCCTATATTTCTAGTTCCCCACTGAAGCATGTTTTGGTGGAGAGATTATATTTACTATCCCTAGCCAGCTTATTTACAGTATATCTTCTTAAACCTAGCATTTTGTTATGGCAAAACAATGTGTGACGGAGAACATGGCAATTCCTTTGTTATTTATTTGTAACTTGTAATATGAATTGAAGTACTAACTATATATATGGTTGTTCAAATGCAATGGCAAAGTAAATTTGTAGCTAGAGAGAGATAGTACCCAAGTCTTGTCCTGGACGATCTTGATGAAGAGGAGAGGACTACAAGGAGCTGGCAATACATCTTTTCGGGGATGCCATGGATTATAAAGAGGTTTACGGTCACGTACTCATGTCAACGCTGTCGCAAGGACGTTGAAGATGTTTGTGTTCAGTTAAAACTGAACAGTCGGAGCTGCCCCGTCCTCCAACACTGAAGGAAAGGAGACGTCGAGCACTGCCGCATAAGAATGAAGCAGCGGTGGCTTATCATCGGAAATGAGAACCGTGACGGCGTGTCGATCAAGTAGTGGTGGCTCTCGCTGCCGTGGGCGACAGGATGGGGAGTGAGGCTATGTCCATCTATGGCTTTCTCTACAGCGTGCTCAATGGAGACTACGTACTAGTGTAGTGACGAGAGCTAGGGAGCATTCACTCCAGCTTAGATTAGGGCATCTCTAGCGGATCCTCTAAATCCGGTTAGAGAAGTAAAATTTGCAGTTTACTCCTCTAACCAGCACTAGCCGAACTCATAAACTGTCTAGTTAAGTAAAATTTTTACTCCTCGGCCCTGCGGACACCTAACAACACCTCGATCCGGCTGAGTAAAATTTACGGTCACTTTTCCACCTCCC
>NC_041383.1:821884571-821908220 GCF_002162155.2 Triticum dicoccoides | reverse complement strand
AAAACGTATAAAGAGTAATATGGACTTTTGACAATCGTACTCACTTTCGTATGTACGATGGCTCGTCTACGAAATACGTCAACTGCCCCCTCGTCATGGGCCGGCCCACTTACATCTTGTATTTCTCTTATGTAATAATGATGTTCAAAAAATATGCAACAAGCAAGCGTCGAACTCGAGATCTCCGTCAATCATTTGTACCGCTGTACCACCAGATCAACTTAGATGTTGTGACAAATTCTCGTATGACTGCGCTATTAGTACCTTCGTCTGGGTGGCCGCTGGATTGACATTTCATCTGATCTGACACGATGGTTAGGCACTGAATTTTTCCTTCCTAAATCAGTGCTTCTAGTAATCACTCCCATGTATATAGCATCTCCTCCCACTAATCTCTCCATGGATAATTAATTTTGTGCTTCTACTCCCTCCGTTCGGAATTACTTGTCGCAGAAATGGATGTATCTGGACGTATTTTAATTCTAGATACATTCATTTTCGAGACAAGTAATTCCGAACGGAGGGAGTAGTAACAAACTAGTAAATGGTTCTCAGAAATTACGCTAATTGTTTTGGTTGGTTGTGATTGCTTCCAACAAACAAACACAAAAAATAATGCTTCCCAAAAATTACATATTTGCTTCTGAGTTTTTTTCATGGAACAGATTTGCTTCCGATAAATAAACAAATAAAGAAAATCAATTGCTTCTGGATGTTTTTTCTCAGCAATGGAAATGCCATGGAAACATTTTTTTTCGATAGAAGCACATGGAATGGAAATATATTATTCAGAAAAATCTGCTTCCAAAATAAAGGTACTCCAAAAATTCGTTCCAAATGTATATATTCTCAACTAAAAAAACAAGTGTATATATTCTCGATTGAAACTAGGACGTCTATACTGAAACATTGGGTTGTAGAAAACATGTAATTCCTTGAAACAACATGCAGTAATGGTGGAAGCATACATGATTAGTGTGTAAGAGGTTCATTATTTGGGTGCATAGGAAGCCTAATGTGTTGTTGTTTGAAGTATGATTAGTGTCTAACCAGAACTCTGTTGAGCACTTGAACTGTGTAGGAAGCATAAATGTTTCGTGAAAACCTACACCTCTTGGTTATTGTGTAACTGAAGCTTCATTCTTTTGGGCAGGAAGCAAAATAGAGACATGTACCATAAAAAATTAGTAAGATGGTGTAGCATACATGTGCGACCAACAAATACATCTGCTTTAAACAAAATGAGCATATGCTTCCTATGATGTTGAATTTTTTTTCAATGGCCAACTTTCTGATTGATGTATGCTTCCATCAACATTTTGCTTATAAATGACATCATAATTTTCTTCCAAAGAAAACAAAATTTTCTTCCAATATATATTAGACTTTTCTACCATACAACAAGACATAAACAACGAAGCACAACAAGACGAAGCCCCTACTAGAACATGAGCACCATCCAAAGATGGATGTCTTCGAGGAGTAGCGTCGATTAGATCGGAGCGACAATGATGACATTGAACCGACGTAGCTGGAGTGTGGTGGCTAGTCTGGGCCACAAGAACCAAATGGAGAGAAAAAAAACACAAACTGGCATCACCATGGAAGGCATGCATGCCATGTTTTTTGCTTTCTCACATTATATGCAGTCTCTAGGGTTGTCCCACTGAAACCCCTAAAATACTGGCCGCACATGACGCAACATGTGTTCGGTGTTCGAATTCATTCAAGTTTTGCGTGGGTGACTACCTTGGGCATGACCATACACTGGCAACGTTTGGTGCCATTTCATGCACGACAGAACCTACACCATGTTCAACCGGGTTCGTTCAGGTTTGCTGGCACGACAAGTCTCAAAGCAGTTTTTTTCAGGTCCATAAAACGGAATCAATTTATTTCCACACATTGGCATCACCATGGAAGGCATGCATGCCAAGTTTCATTGCTTTCTGACATTCTATGCATTTTCTATGGTTTTCCCCGTGATAAAGCCCTAAAATATTGCCCGCATGTGACGCAACGTGTGTTTGGTGTCCGAATTTATTTTTGCATTGAGGCCTTCCATGTGCATGCCCACACGCTGGCAAAATTTGGTGTCATTTCATGCACGACATGACCTACACCATGTTTGATCTGGATCGTTTGGGTTTGCCGGTAGGGTAAGTCTTGAACCAGTATTTTTTTCACATTAACCAAATGGAACCCAAAAAATCCACACACTAGCATCACCATGGAAGCATGCATGCTAGGATTTGTTGATTTCTGACATTATATGCATTTTCTAGAGTTCTCCGAGTGAAAAAACCCTATAATACTACCCGCACGTGACGCAACATGCATTTGGTGTCTGAATTGTTTCAAATTTTGCATGGAGGCCCTCAATGGGCATGTCCAAATGCTGGCAAAAATTGATGTCATTTCATGCACAACAGGACCTACACGATGTTCAATCGGGACCGTTCGGGTCTGTCGGTAGTGTAAGTCTCAAACCAAGATTTTGCCCTCAACTACGAGGGGAGGTAATGAACTGCCATCTAGCTCTGCATTAGATTCTCCTTCTGTTATTAGTAAGCTTGCGACACCTAAACCTGCTACTACTATGAATTCTGATATGTCGCATGTTATTGATGATGCCACTTCTGCTATGCATGATACTTATGATGAAACTACTTCTGTGCATGATACTACTTTGCCATTAGGTGAATTTCTTGATGAACAACTTGCTAGGGTTAGAGAGAATGAAATTATTGAAGATGCTATTATTGATGATAGTGATGATGAAAGTTCTCCCCCTGATTATGAATTACCTGTTGTTCCTGAGGGTTATGTTATGAATGAGGAAGCTACTAGAGCTATCTTTGCTTGCAGAGATAGATATGATCTTAAGAAGTTATTAGCTAAATGGAAGTAGCAATCTCTTAATGCTAGAATGAAACCCGACCCTGCTTTTGCTACTTCACCTATCTGTGTTACTGACAAGGATTATGAATTCTCTGTTGATCCTGCGATTATTACTTTGGTTGAATTTGATCCTTTTTATGGCCTTGAATCTGAAACTGTTGTGGCACATCTTACCAAATTGAATGATATAGCAACCCTGTTTACTAATGATGAGAAGTCTCGCTATTATTATATCCTTAAGATATTTCCGTTCTCATTAAAGGGTGATGCTAAGACTTGGTTTAATTCTCTTGATCCTGCTTGTGTGCGTAGTCCCCAGGATATGATTTATTACTTCTCTGCTAAATATTTCCCTGCTCATAAGAAACAAGCTGCCTTGTGGGAAATATATAATTTTGTGCAAATCAAAGAAGAGAGTCTCCCACAAGCTTGGGGGAGGCTTCTCCGATTACTTAATGCTTTGCCTGATCATCCTCTTAAGAAAAATGAAATACTTGATATCTTTTATAATGGACTAACCGATGCTTCCAAGGACTACTTGGATAGTTGTGCTGGTTGTGTTTTCAGGGAAAGAACAGTCGACCAAGCTGAATTACTATTGAATAATATGTTGACTAATGAAAATAACTGGACTCTCCCTGAGCCAATTCCTGAGGCAATTCCTGTACCAATTGAGCCAACTCCTGAGCCTAATCCTAAACCAACTCCGAAGAAGAGGGGAGTTCTATTTCTCAGTGCTGAAGATATGCAAGAGGCAAAGAAATCAATGAAAGAAAAAGGTATTAAAGCTGAAGATGTTAAGAATTTACCACCTATTGAAGAAATACATGGTCTTAATATACCGCCTATCGAAGAAAGACATTGTCTTGATAACCCGACACAGGTAGTAAAGGTAAATTCTCTATATAGATATGATAAAGTTGAAATCCCCTCTACTAAATTTGATAGCCAATGCTTAGATGAATTTGATGACTTTATGGCTAGACAAGAAAGTTTTAATGCTTATGTTGGTAGAGAATTAAAGAATAATGCTTTCGAGATAGGACGCTTGAGTGATTATATGGCTAGAGTTAAAGGTGAACTTAAACTCATTAGCAAATATGCTTCTATGGTTACCACTCAAGCTGAGCAAGTACTTAAAGTTCAAAGTGACTTGCTTGATGAATTAAATAATAAACATGACTTTGCTGTTAGAGTAGCTACTAGAACTGGTAGAATGACTTAGGAACCTTTGTATCCTGAAGGCCACCCTAAGAGAACCGAGCAAGATTCTCAGAGAAATAATTTAGAGTCACCAAGTTCTTCTAAAAAGAAGAAAAAGAAAAACGATAGGACTTTGCATGCTTCTAGTGAATCTGTTGTAGACACACCCGAGAATCCTAATGATATTTCTATTTCTGATGCTGAAACACAATCAGGTGATGAACATGAACCTAGTGCCAATGTTAATGATAATGTTCATGTTGCTGCTCAACCTAGCAAAAATAATGATGTAGAGATTGAACATGCTGTTGATCTTGATAACCCACAATCAAAGAATCAACGTTATGATAAGAGAGATTTTGTTGCTAGGAAGCACGGTAAAGAAAGAGAACCATGGGTTCAGAAACCCATGCCCTTTCCTCCTAAACCATCCAAGATAAAGGATGATGAGGATTTTGAGAGTTTTGCTGAAATGATTAGACCTATCTTCTTACGTATGCACTTAACTGATATGCTTAAAGTGAATCCTTATGCTAAGTATATGAAGGATATCATTATAAATAAAAGAAAGATACCAGAAGCTGAAATTTCCACCATGCTTGCTAATTACACTTTTAAGGGTGGAATACCAAAGAAACTTGGAGACCCCGGGGTACCAACTATGCCATGCTCCATTAAAATAAATTATGTTAAGACTGCTTTATGTGATCTTGGAGCCGGTGTTAGTGTTATGCCTCTCTCTTTATATAATAGACTTGAATTGAATAAGTTGACACCTACTGAAATACCTTTGCAAATGGCTGATAAATCAACTGCTATACCTGTCGGTATTTGTGAGGATGTGCCTGTTGTGGTTGCAAATGTCACTATCTTAACGAACTTTGTTATTCTTGATATTCCCGAGGACGATAGTATGTCGATTATCCTTGGTAGACCCTTTTTGAATACTGCAGGGGCTGTTATTGATTGCAACAAAGGCAATGTCACTTTTTATGTTAATGGTAATGAGCATACGGTACACTTTCAGAGGAAACAATCTCAAGTTCATAGCATCAATTCTATTGGAAAAGTTCCAACTATTATTATTGGAGGTTTTGAATTTCCTCTTCCTACTGTCAAGAAAAAGTATAATATTCTTATTGTTGGGGATGTTCATCCCTGTTGAGGTAACTTAGTGTTATTCGAAATTTCTCCGGTTCCGTCTTATTCGGAATGAGTTTGTTAACAAGACTTGATCAACCTTGTTAGTGGATTCATTTTGATGATCATGAGATGGACGAAACTAGAAGGCACAACCTTCTGTACCCTCTTTTTAATTTTTGTTATTTAGAATAAATAAAGCAAAAATAGTATTATCTATCTGTTTTCTGAATTATCCGTGCAATAAAAAAATATCCTGAAAATTAAAGTGCTCCAAATACCCTGCAAATTTAGTATGATTTTTTATGGAATATTTGAAAATTTTAGGCACTGAAAACACTGCAGGAGGGGCAAGCACCTGGCCACGAGGGTGGAGGGCGCGCCCACACCCCCTGGGCGCGCCCCCTGCCTCGTAGGCCCAGGGTGGCCCCCCTCCACTTATTCCTGCACCCACACACTCCATCTTCTTCCCAAAAAATCCCCATCCAGATCAAGCACAAGTTCTAGCTCATTTTGCTACGATTTTTGATCTCCTTGCTCAAAGCTCCATCCACAAAACTGCTTTGGGAGATTGTTGCTTGGTATGTGACTCCTCCATTGATCCAATTAGTTTTTGTTCTAGTGCTTTATTCATTGCAAATTTTTGCTGCATAGGTGACCCTGTTCTTGAGCTTGCATGTCAAATTCATGAGGTCCCAAGTATTTCTAATGCATGATATAGGCTCTAGGCACTTGTAGGAGTAGTTGCTACTAATCTTGTTTAGTTTTATTCACTTTTATTTTGAAGTTACTAAAATTTCAGAAATTTTTCAGAAAAAGAAATATGTCTAGGAGAATGTACCAAGGTGGTTCCTCAATAAAGAAAGGGCCCAGGCTTGCTATGCGTGAGCAAGACGATGAACCACCAAGGGATGCAGAAGTACGAGCTTGTGAGTGGCCATCAGACGATTTTATGGTCAATGCAGGCATTAAGGATGAATTTGACGCATATGTGCGTAATGCCGATCCTGAGGACTTCTTACAAGATAAGTGTCCTTAGTACTATCAATTGACCGATTCATTTGTGAGAAGGTTTAAATATAAATCTTCGCGTAATTCTCAGAGTGTCCTGTTTGATATTTATGATAAATCTTATACCATGGACTTAGAAGATTTTACAACTGCTTGCAAACTCCCGTAGTGGGCAATGTTAATGATCCCCACTATCGGTGTCAAAACCGGCGGATCTCGGGTAGGGGGTCCTGAACTGTGCGTCTAGGCGGATGGTAACAGGAGACAAGGGACACGATGTTTTTACCCAGGTTTGGGCCCTCTCGATGGAGGTAAAACCCTACTCCTGCTTGATTAATATTGATGATATGGGTAGTACAAGAGTGGATCTACCACGAGATCAAGGAGGCTAAACCCTAGAAGCTAGCCTATGGTATGATTGTTGTTCATCCTACGGACTAAAACCCTCTGGTTTATATAGACACCGGATAGGGTTAGGGTTACACAGAGTCGGTTACAATGGTAGGAGATCTACGTATCCGTATCGCCAAGCTTGCCTTCCACGCCAAGGAAAGTCCCATCTGGACACGGGACAAAGTCTTCAATCTTGTATCTTCATAGTCCAGGAGTCCAACCAACGGTGATAGTTCGGCTATCTGGACACCCCCTAATCCAGGACTCCCTCAGTAGCCCCTGAACCAGGCTTCAATGATGACGAGTCCGGCGCGCATATTGTCTTCGGCATTGCAAGGCGGGTTCCTCCTCCGAATACTTCATAGAAGATTTCGAACACAAGGATAGTGTCCGGCTCTGCAAAACAAGTTCCACATACTACCGTAGAGAGAATAACCTTTGCACAGATCTGCTGCGTATTCCGCGGTGTGACATCACACCACGGCTAGGCCTTTATACCAATCGTTTTTACTGTTCCACCTCAGCGCGTTTAGCGAGGCGGTTTCCTTGGCACGTCTTATCAGAGCGGAGATCGTGCCCCCTTATTCCGCGATCCTCATCAATACGGGCGTGGGTAACCCAACCGTGCCCGTTGGCACGCCTCCTCCATCGAAGGCGAGCCCCGAACGGTCACGGGGAGGGCTCTTGGTATTCAACCTCTTTATAACGAGACCAAGGCCCGCTCTTATTTTTCAACCTCAATCGAATCTGCCCCTCGCCTCGAGTTCCAACACCCAAAGCTCCAGATTTAGGCGCTTCAGACCTTCAACGATGTCCGGCTCCGATCTGCACGGCCGGTGAATGTCTTCTCCATCACGGAAGAAGATGTGCTAAAGCTGAGAGACGCCAGGTATCTCACCAGCGAAATTTCGCATAGGCTGCCTGCCCAAGGGCAGGTTATTCCCACTCCTGAGCCTGGTGAGAGCGTGGTATTCGTGTCTCACTTCCTTCGGGGTTTAGGCTTCCCGACGGACCCTTTCGTGAGGGAGCTCATGTTTTATTATGGGCTGGAATTCCATCACTTGGTTCCAGAGTCCATCCTCCACATCTCGTCGTTCATTGTTGTGTGTGAAGCCTTCCTCCGCATTACCCCTCACTTCGGATTGTGGCTCAAGACCTTCAAAGTGGAGCCGAAGATGATCGAGGGGCATCAGGCAGAGTGCGGAGGGGCTGTTATAAGCAAGAATGCGGACACTCCATGGCCCGAGGGCTCTTTTCAAGAGGAGCTCACTTTATGGAAACGGGAGTGGTTTTATATCACCGCTCCCAGGGGCACCAAATGGGCGGCGCCACCTGCCTTCCGCTCGGGTCCTCCACTGCGGCTGGCGTCATGGGTCAATAAAGGGCTCGACTGGGGACCGTCCAAGGACGTACCTCTGTTGCAGGGCCGTATTCGAGACCTCCGAGAGAGGGAGATCAATCTGGTCATAGTAGCGCAGGTCATGCTGATTCGTCGCACCCTGCCCTGCAAAGGTCGCCCCTCCGCCTGTGGGAGTTTAATCCGGAGGGACCACGAGCTCTCCAACATTTTATGGGCGTAACTCCCGTGGAGATGTACCAACTGTTCTTCGGATCACAAGCAGTGTGTCCGGACTTAACCGAGGACGCAGGTCTGAGCTGCAATCGCCCGGATACTCAAGTAAGTAATCATGTACCCGGACATGCTATCCGCATATTTATCATACACTTGCCCTTAAAAGAGATATCCTTTTAAACAGGAGTGGATAGCAAAAGCAAAACTGATCAGGTGTCCGGCCCCCCTCCCGGAGACCACGCCGGATCCTGTATTTACCAAGATGCTAGAGGCTGTGCCTTTTGAAGAAGGCGAAGGGGGGAACAAGGGAACTACTGCCTCCGTGGAGGAGGCTATCAAGAAAGGGGGGATCGAGAATCACTCCCTCCAAGGGGAGAAGAGGACCGCTTCTGAAGATCCGGAGACCAAAGCCTCGGAGCGGGGGAAGAAATCTTCACCAGAGGGTCCTGCGGCGGGAGATGCCCCGGCCGCACTATTTGCCCAAGGAGGTCAGCCCTCCAGCGAGCCGTAAGTAAAGGGGGGCGTTTATTTTTTTAAAGAGAGACATCCCCGTTTTATTTCCGAAGATAACCGAAATTTACCTTGTAGTTCGGATCTCAGCCCTTCACAGCAGAGCTCGTCTTCAGGGGATCTTGATCCGGAGATGATGGAGAGTGAAACGCCTCCGTCTGCCGTACCGTTATGCGAGGTGGACGACCCTGAGGTGTCGTCACGGAGGGTTTCTCCGAATCCGGCGGGGCCAGAAGGCAGCCGTATGTCCCCTCAAAGCCCTCCGAGTCCGGCCTTCGAAAAAGGCCACCGGACGAGTTCGGCACCAACGGGTGTACGGTCGGAGGAGCTGAAGGATCTGCTTGGGCGAGCGTCTATCTCGGAAGATCACCATACGTTAATGGATACGGTGATTGAAAGGATTTCATCCGCTGAGAGCGGATTGCATGAAGTTGTCGCAAGTTTGCTGACGAGTTTTGAGGTACGCAAAATGATGTACCTTCTGACACTTCTGCATATAAAATGTGCCCTGTATAGATAGTAGCCCCTGAGACTTGGTGCGGTGTCAAAAATGACGGCGCGCCGAGGATCATAACCCAGGTGTAATATGCGCTCTTCCTATGTAGGTGGCGAAGCGTCCGGTGTCTAGCCGGGCTGATGAATTTGCCGGCGGATGCGGACATCACGCTTGTTAATAAGCGGCTTGACGAGTCACAAGGTATGCAACTTCTCCGTGAACACCTGGTAAGGGAGCTTGACGCCCATGCCTTACAACATGTATGCTTAATGCAGATGGTGCCACTGCTATGGAGAACCTTCGGGCAGAGCTCGCTCGAGCCAAGGAGCAATCCAGAAAAAGTGATGTGGCGGCCTTGAAGGCGGCCGCAGAGCTAAAAGCCGAACAGGCTGCTCACTGCCGAAGCAAGAAAGAAATGGCCGAGATGGCCGTGAAATTGAAGAATGCTACTGACTGTTGCGAGCTTCTTGAAAAAGAAGATCGAGTGAAACAAGAGGACCTGAAAAAGGTCGCCACCGAGGCCAAGGAGACTCGCTCTGCGATGAGAGCTATGAAGGAGGAGCTACGTCAGGCCAGAGATATTGCGGCTGGAAAGCCCTTTCTGATGCGGAGAAAATTCATGGACCCTAAGTACGCTCAATTGGACCGGCTGTGGAGTGGGAAGGATGCTTATCTGGACTTGGCAGCGAGTGCCGCAGACGCGGCCGAACACTTCCGAGGTCAAAAGGATCACAGAATGGAAGAGCTTTTTTGGTCGCAGTTCCATAGTCCGGAGCGTCCAATTTCATTGACCGATCGTCTGGCCGAATGGGCTGAGCTGAATAGGTTGTCCGAACTTGCCATGAAGGCTGTCGTGACTCGTTTGTGGCCGAAAAGGTCCGAGCCGAAGAGTTATTTTGGCTTGTTGCAGCAGTTCCTTGGTGCGGTGCCGCATATCGATGCAATGAAGCGGTCAGCATGCATAGAGGGTGCGCGGATGTCTCTTGCCCATGTCAAGACATACTGGGCGGAGATGAAGGACACCGACGTTGCATCCCAAGATTCGGACAGAAGCCGAGTACCTGCCGAACACTATTTTGAGGAAGCCCTGCAGGGCGCTCGTTTAATAGAGACGCAGTGCTCGAAGGATATTATGTTTAAATGACATGTATGATATGTGAAAACAATGTTTCAATATAATATAAGAGCTTTTTATACTTGTGGGTTCAAGTATTAACACACCTCCTGTGCGGCCGTTGATGTATATCTGTATATAACCTGAAAGATGGCAGTCTTCGGCTTCAGCCCCCACGCACATAGTGCGGGGGTGTTTGCAAAAAGGCGCATTTTCACACTTAATCCAACGTCTTGGTCCTGTAAAGGAGGTGATAGCGTAGCAAACTAGGCAACCGGACTATAATGCTTTATCACTTTCACTTAGCCATAGGAGTTCGATGGTGGGGCTACTATATAGCCCCTAGGGGCACCGCGCTCTCCCGAATTCGGGGCGCGTATGTGCCTGACCGGGAAACGGCCCTTCGTCAATGCGGGGGAATTCTAAACATTCCGCTGGGTCATCGAGTGGTTGACCAGTCTCACACTATATCATGACAGTCAGTTTTAGCTTTCTCCACTGAGGTGCTCAACCCAGCTCAACCGAGGCACAATCGCAGTGGTTCTCCCAGTGCTACCTTAGCCGATATAACGGAACGTAAGGTACCAAAACAAGGGAGCCGGGCAAACCCAACATTTGACCAAAGACATGATTCGGAGCTGAAGCATATAAGGCCTAACTCGAGACGCCGAACACTCCCTAAGGTATTCGGTCTTTATGAAAACGGGCAGAATAATGTCCTAAGCCCCCGGTGTCCAGGTACGCGCAAAAATTCTGGTGCGGTCGATGCCAAAACGCCAGCCTCCTCGTCCGTTATAGCAAGAAACCGGGGGATGTATATCAACAAGAGACAGTAAAAAAGGTTTACGCAGGGTCTTAATCTGAAAAGAATCCTTGCAACAGGTCCCTACTACACGTCTGCGCCTGTGTCTCCGTTGTGCCGTATCCTGGACGGGTGTAGCACGGTGTTCATCTGTAAAAGAGAAGAACTTAGTTGAAAAAAAGATCATGCGAAAAATGTACTTCATATTAAATAAACAGAGTACGGTTCGAAAAGTGAATAAAATTGAGCTTTATTATCTCTTGTTGTACATGCATGCAGCCCCTTGTACGGGGGTATGCCGCTAGTAGGCGCCGGACTCGTCTAGCCATGTCCGGGGTTCGAATGACCTATTCAGGTGCTTTGATTAGCAGAGCCGGATTGGTGTGGGGCTGTCAAGGCAGTCTCATGTTCTTCCGTGCTCGAGTAACACTTAATCTCCCTTTTAATGAGATGATGCCGCATGGACCGGGCATTTTAAGTGTAAGAGATGCATAATGCGGTATTGCGTTAAAGCGGGCGAAAGCTACACGCCCCAGTAGTGCTTGATAGCTACTTTGAAATGGGGCGATGTGGAAGGTTAACTTTTCACGACGGAAGTTGTCGGATAAGCCGAACACAACTTCTAGCAGTAGGGAGCCCGTACAATGGGCATATAGGCCTGGCATTACCCCTTTGAAGGAGGTGTTGCTATGGCGAATTTTGGTTGGGTCTATCCCCATTTTGTGGATTGTGTCCTGATATAGCAGGTTTATATCGCTGCCTCCGTCCATTAGGACTTGTGTAAATTGGAGTCCGTCGATTATAGGATCTAATATCAAGGCAGTCCATCCTGCGTTCCGGATACTTCCGGAATAGTCCTGATGATCGAAGGTGATTGGTTTTGACAACCATCGTTCGGACTCCTCTGGGATAGACCGTGCGGCGCGTGTTTCTATGGGCGCCGCTCTGTTTTTCCCTTTTGTCACTTGAAGTGAGTTCACTGTTTTGACTTTTTGTGGGAAATTCTTTTGTTTTCCGGTGCTCTGCTTGTGGGGTTCGTCATCGTCCTCGCTTGGTGTGTCGAGCCCCTTGTGTTCGGCATTGAGTTTGCCGGACTGCTTGAAGACCCAACAATCTCTGTGGGTATGGTTTGCAGGCGTCTCGGGAGTACTGTGGATTTGGCATATTTTGTCCAAGATTTTGTTTAGGTTGGATAGCTCGTCGCTGTCGTCCTTGAGGGGCAGTTTTTTATGGTTCTGCCGGGAGCTTCTGAATCCGGCGTTGACTGCCGTGCTCTTCGGGATGTTTCCCTTTGTCCGGCGCTGATCCTTGCTGCATCGTGGTTTTCCATTTCCATCCCTGACTTCGGATGTACTTGGGTCGCTGGTACTACATCTTGCCAGCCAACTGTCCTCTCCCGCGCAAAAGCGGGTAATGAGGCTTGTTAATGCAGCCATGGTTCTCGGCTTCTCCTGGCCGAGGTGTCTGGCGAGCCATTCGTCTCGGACGTTGTGTTTGAAAGCTGCTAAGGCTTCGGCGTCCGGACAGTCGACTATTTGGTTCTTTTTGGTAAGGAACCTGTTACAGAATTTGCGGGCTGACTCTCTAGGTTGTTGAGTTATGTGACTTAAATCATCTGCATCCGGAGGACGGACATAAGTCCCTTGAAAATTTGCTAGAAAAGCATCCTCGAGCTCTTCCCAACTTCCAATGGTATTTTCAGGGAGGCTTTTGAGCCAATGTCGGGCTGGCCCTTTGAGCTTGAGGGGTAAGTATATTTTATGGTGTGGAGATCATCTCCTCTGGCCATGTGTATGTGGAGGATGTAATCCTCAATCCAGACTCCAGGGTCTGTTGTTCCGTCGTATGCCTCTATGTTTACGGGTTTGAATCCCGCTGGGAATTCGTGATCCAGCACCTCATCGGTGAAACACAGGGGATGTGTGGCACCCCTATATTTGGGTGTGCCGTGATGTTCGGATATTTGGCGTGTTGCATTGCTTGGAAGAGCTTGCTTTCTCGGCCCATAGATGGACCTAACTGGGCCATCCTTTTGATGTGAATCCTTATGCGGATCGCGTGCAGGCTTGTGTGTGGCGCCGCTTGCCGCTCCATGTTTGCCATGTGGTCGTCTATCCGACCGGGCGGCCTCTTTGTTATTTGATTGCGGGGGCTCTAAGGCCTCCACATCGAACTCGGGCAGTAATTTGCGCTTCGGGTAGATCTTTGTTTGGCGACTGTCGCCGTATTTCTCTGCGGTGTTGAGTACTTTGCTCCATCTAATTTTGAGTGCATCTTCCGCTATTTTGAGCTTCTGCTTCTGCTTTTTCAGGCTACGCGCAGTGGCCATGAGCCTTTTGTGGAGGTTTTTCTGCTCCAACAATTTGTCCGGCGTGAGATCGTCCGGACTGTTATCTTCGCCGGGGACATGTTGTTTATCCAAGTTGTCCTGTTCGGACGGTTGCTCGATAACATGTTGGTCGTCGACCGGTTCGCCCTGCTCTATGGCTGGGTTTTTGTCGAGGCGGGACTTGGTGCGGCGTTTACGTTGCCATTTTGACTGCTTTTCGAGGGATTTATCCTTTGTAGTGTCCCGTTGTTCCTCGTCGTCACTTCCTTTAGGTGTATCCACCATGTATACATCATGGGATGAGGTGGCTGTCCAGTATCCTATAGGTGCTGGTTCATGGTTGTCTCCTACATCGTCGTCCATACCGTTGATGTCTTTGGAGTCGAAATCGAGCACGTCGTTTAAGCTTTCGACAGTGGCTACAAAGTGGGCGGTGGGTGGGCGTTTAATTTCTTCGTCGTCCGCATCCCGACCTTCCTGACCATAGTCCGGCCAGGGCTCTCCTGATAAAGAGAGAGACTTTAGTGAATTCAGGATGTCGCCAAAGGGTGAGTGCTGAAAGATGTCCGCGGCAGTGAACTCCATAACCGGCGCCCAATTGGATTCAATTGGCAGGGGCGCGGAGGGTTCGGAGTCCGGCACCTTGGAGTCATGGTCTTCGCAAAGGACAGGGATGGAGTTCGGCTCAATCGCCGTAGAGATCGTAGCCCCCGAGGCGGTGTCCAACCACTCGTCCTCGATCGGCGGAGTCGGCTCCGAGCTAAGGGTCGGAGCGAACGCGGGTGCGGCCTCCAGGGCACTGTTCAGCGACAGAGCTAGATCGTGCCCATCGAGACAGTGCGGCGCGCTTGGCTGTGGCTCAAATTCGTCGAAGATCAAGTCTCCGCGGATGCCGGCCGTATAGTTCAAACTCCCAAATCTGACCTGATGGCCAGGGGCGTAGCTTTCGATCTGCTCCAGATGGCCAAGTGAATTGGCCCGCAGTGCAAAGCCGCCGAATACGAAGATCTGTCCGGGGAGAAAAGTCTCACCCTGGACCGCGTCGTTGTTGATGATCGAAGGAGACATCGGGCCTAAGGATGACGACACAAAGGAACTGTCAATGAAAGCACCAATGTCGGTGTGAAAACTGGCGGATCTCGGGTAGGGGGTCCCGAACTGTGTGTCTAGGCGGATGGTAATAGGAGACAAGGGACACGATGTTTTTACCCAGGTTCGGGCCCTCTCGATGGAGGTAAAAACCCTACTCCTGCTTGATTAATATTGATGATATGGGTAGTACAAGAGTGGATCTACCACGAGATCAAGGAGGCTAAACCCTAGAAGCTAGCCTATGGTATGATTGTTGTTCGTCCTACGATTAAAACCCTCCGGTTTATATAGACACCGGATAGGGTTAGGGTTACACAAAGTCGGTTACAATGGTAGGAGATCTACATATCCGTATCGCCAAGCTTGCCTTCCACGCCAAGGAAAGTCCCATCCGGACACGGGACGAAGTCTTCATCTTGTATCTTCATAGTCCAGGAGTCCGGCCAACGGTGATAGTTTGGCTATCCGGACACCCCCTAATCCAGGACTCCCTCACCCACAAATCTGAATATAAATACTTTCTTGCTATTATTACTGTGGGAGAATCTAAGGATATAGCACAAGCCACCATAGGGATCATTCATTTTCCTGCTATACATTATTTTTCTCTTTTCATTGGTAGATGCATTAACGGTAAAGACGAAGCATGTCACTATGTTAGGTAATAAAGATTACAACTTGGGGGCAATAGTTGCACGTAGGTTGCATAATAATGGTAGGGATGGAGATTTATTTGGAGGAATTTATGCGACGCGTGTAGCTAATTATCTTGGTATAACCCCACGAGAAGGGGATATGGTGTTGCCTCCTGCTTATTTAGATTATGATGCGATGGTCAAACATCATTTTCTTTTGAGGGACGAACAATTCCTTCAGTATCGACTAATCTTTGACAGACATAGCTCTGTGCATGTTACTCTCCCTGCTCCTTTCCTTTTCGATTACCAGGAAAAACAAAGATATGTTGTTACCAGGGACGAGGCAGCTGAACACGAGGGGAGAGCGGAGGCGGCTCGCCAGCATGCCGCAGCTCAGGAGGCATTTACTGCTGCATCTCAGTACGACCCCAGTTACAACTACGGATATCAGCCAAGCTACCCATGGCCTTAGACCAACTTAGGCCAAAAGCCTAAGCTTGGGGGAGTACGTATTTCTCACCGACTTTACATTCATGTTCACACACTATTCTAGTTGTCAGTGCTCATACTATTTCATTGTATTATCCATGCTAGTTTATTTCCTTTTTCTAGCTTTCTTCTTGTGTGTTTGATAAACCTTAAGAAAAACCAAAAAAATTAGTTAGTTTAATTTCCATGCTTGTAGTAGAAATTAAAATGAAAACCCAAAAAGATTTCTCTTTCTTCTTCTTACATGTTGGGAGCTTTCCCGTGTAAATAGTTTTATTTTCTCTCCTTTTCTTTGGGGGTCGGGAGTAGAAGACCATATTGAAAATGTTTAGTGGCTCTCATATGGATGATTGTTTATTTAACTTAGAGTTAGAGCCCATATTACTTTGTCTTCTCTCTTGAGTTGAATGCTTGCATATTCGAGCTTAGTCCAATGCACGTGCACTATTATTATTATACACATCATTCGGTCGTGCAAGTGAAAGGCAATAATGACGATATATTATGGACTTATTGAGATGAGAAAAGCTGGTATGAACTCGACCTCTCTTGTTTTTGTAAATATGACGAGTTCATCATTCCTGATTTAGCTTATTATGAAGTAAACATATTTTCATTGACATTTAGAGATTATAGTTGCTCGTGCCATGCTTGATTAGCTATGAGTTATAATGGTTTACCTTGTGTGCCAACATGCTATTAAAATGATTATGATGTGGTATGATGGGATGGTATCCTCCTTTGAATGAATTGAGTGACTCGACTTGGCACATGTTCACGCATGTAGTTCAAACAAATCAACATAGCCTTCACGATATTTATGTTCATTGTGGATTATATCCTACTCATGCTTCTACTCAGTGTGAATTAATTTTAATGCATGTTCATGACTGTTGTCGCTCTCTCAGTTGGTCGCTTCCCAGTCTTTTGCTAGCCTTCACCTGTACTAAGCGGGAATACTGCTTGTGCATCCAAACTCCATAAACCCCAAAGTTATTCTATTTGAGTCCACAATACCTTCCTATATGCGGTATCTACCTGCCGTTCCAAGTAAATTTGTATGTGCCAAAATCCAAACCTTCAAATGAAATTCTGTTTTGTATGCTCGAGCAGCTCATGTTTCAACTAGGGCTATCTATATCTTACATGCTAGGTGGGTTATTCTCAAGAGGAGTGGCCTCCGCTCCTCATTCACGAGAATGGGCCGGTAACCGGGATGCCCAGTCCCATGATGCAAAAAGATCAAAGCAAATCAGATTAATTAAACAAAACTCCCCCAGGGCTGTTGTTAGTTGGAGGCACTCGTTGTTTCGAGCAAGCCATGGATTGATGCTTGTTGGTGGTGGGGGAGTATAAACTTTTACCATTCTGTTTGGGAACTGCCTATAATGCATGTAATATGGAAGATATCGCCATCTCATAGTTGTTGCGTTGACAGTGAAAGTATGCCGCTCAAAATGTTATTCAGTCTCTATTTTAAAATCGAGCTCTGGCACCTCTATAAATCCCTGCTTCCCTCTACGAAAGGCCTATCTATTTACTTTTATTTTGAGTCATCATCCCTCTTATTAAAAAGCACCCGCTAGAGAGCACACTGTCATTTGCATTCATTACTATTATATTGGGTATGACTTGACTGGATCTCTTTTACCATGAATTACAATGTTTAGTCAGTCCTTGATCTTTAAAGGTGCTCTGCATTTATGTTTTGCGGTCTCAGAAAGGGCTAGCGAGATACCATTTTGTTATATCATATTATGATTGTTTTGAGAAAGTGTTGTCATCCAAGTTTTATTATTATTGCTTGCTAGCTGATTATGCCATTGATATGAGTAATTGTGCACTACTAGGGAAAATGCTAGCAGCAGCGCGGGTTTTAGGTGTATCAGTAGCGCGGGGAGTGGCTATACTAATAAGGCGGTACAGATAACACATAGCATTAGCGCGTGCTCACTAGCGCTACTTCTACACAAGTGTAGCAGCAGCGCGCTTAGCGGAAGCTCGCTACTGCTAGTAGCTCTAGCGCGCTCTGGCTGGACGCGCTACTGCTATCGCGGCGCTGCTGCTAACTTTCATACACTCGCTACTGCTAATTTTAGTAGTTTTTTTTCGGCATATTTGTTTTGTATTTGAACAAGCTTTATAGAAGAATCTTTAGCACATACAAATGTAATCATAGCATATACATACAAATAGTCTCATCATAATCATCATCCAACACAAAGTGGTCTCTCGTCATCATCTCGAAAATAGCGATACAAGTCTCGATTACTTGCAAATACATCTAAACAATGATATATGCGAGAAGAGCTATCACTTTGAGTACATGAGTTCGTATCCCTCTCTTGCATTAGCGTGAACCTAAACTAACTACTGCCTGTCGCTTGGAAACCGGAAACCGGTACACCTGGGCCTGACACGCCGGCCACTTGTCGTATATATACTCCTGGCGTAGCACTTATTCACCATCGATGATCTATGCACCTGCATCGTCACATGAGTCGATGATATGCAACACACACACACACACACACACACACACACACACACACACACACATATATATATATATAGTTGAGCAACAGAAAGAGACAGACTTGGCAAAAATAGAAACAACATATCATAAGCATAAATAACAAAGTTCATCGTACCCCAAAATGCCCTAACTAGAGTGGTTTTCGCTAGTTGAGGAGGAGGACGGTTTAACTACATCACAAATAAAGTTTCACCGTTCATAACTCAAAGTTTTGTCATACAGAAAGTATGGACTAAACGGACACATTGTCATATATCGACAATCACTCCAACATGTTGTTCCATCCATCCATGTCAGGGAGATAGTCCCCGAGCCTAGTGAAAGGCTTCAGGTCGAGACGCTGAGCGGCTACCCATGTTCGGACGTCTTCCCGCGACATTTGTCCTTCTTCGTAGAACATCCCTGTTTTTCCGCGTCCACCTTGGCCCATTTGGACCTCTTTCCGCCGTAACCACGGCTTCCGAGGTGGTGGCTCCCAATGTTCCTCTCTTGAAGCCCCTTCATGTACTTAGACTTTTTTTGGCAGCTTCGGCCTCGCAAGCCTCCTTGAATATTTGAAACTGCTCTTCCGTGATTGTCGGATTATCCTTTACAATCTCGGAGTAGGGTTCCTTCTTGTCGATGATCTTTGCTTTCACTCGAGTTTTCCAGGCGGCCAACGCGTCGCTAAACTTGGTCATGGCGTGTTTGTTTATCTTCTTCATTGTCGGGTCCTCGTCTGGATCTTCATAATCCTTCTCATTCCGGCCCGGGAACAAGAATATCTGGTGAAACTTGTTTAGGAGGGAGCTCCTCATATTTTCTATCTTCTGTAGTTTCTCATCGTTGATGGTGGCGGTTGTCCGTACGATGCAGCCTATTTGATTGTCGTAGCATCGACGCGCTTCCTCGGGCGCCTTTGGCTCAAAATTGCCGTCGTCCACCTCCGTGACCACCAGTCTAGTAGTCCTGAATTTGTTAGGAAGCCGCTGCCTCTTTGCTTTCGGTTCTACAGTACCGGCTCCGCTCCCCGAGCCAGCGCCGGTATCGCAGCGCTAGTCTCGACGCCGGTCTGATTCTCAGCGCCGGTGTCAGTCTCAGCACCGGTCTGCGTGTCGCTCTCAGTCTCCGATGCCACCGGTGGGCCCAACAACAACATCGGTTGATCGTCGGTAAGGCTAAAAAATTCGTCTGCCGCCCAGTAGACGTCGTCGCAATCACCAGAACCCTGTCCTTCATCGTTGCTAGCCATGTTTCCTATGATTAAATCTAGTCAATTAATTCTAGACCTAATAAAATGAATAATGACATAAAAAGGCCTATTGTTTTGCAGGAACGTTGACTCCTTCCTGGTGCGGCAAATCCTGGGCACTCGATATGTCCTAGTTTGTAGCACAAGTCATGCCGAAATTCACGGAAAATTTCGGCATGACCTTTGCTAAAAAGTGGACAAATCGAGAACCTGAAATTTGCCGGAACAGAAATGAATCAACATTCCGGAAAAACATATATAGGCCACTCAGCTTCATTTAAACAACCAAGCCACTTGGACACAATCGAACCACTTCAATGAAAATATATAACATGACCACTTCAATGAAAAGATATATTCAACAATAAAAGTCTAGGAAGGGATCATCTTTAAAATAAAACTTGCCTAAATAACCTAGATAATTAACCTAATTAAACTAGTTAACCTGACTAGTTCTCTGTCAAAGCCCTAACTAAATTTTTGCCTAAATAACCTAGATAATTAACGAGGAGGGCTGGGGGCTTACAGAGGATGGCTCCGGTGGTGGCGAGGGAGGCAGGGGCGTCTCCAGTGACGGCGAGGGAGGCAGTTGTGGCGAGGGAGGATCCGGTGGCGTCGACGGCGGCTCCGGTGGCGTTGATGAGGCCGCGCGGCTCCGTGGCGTTGGGGGCGGCTCCGGTGGCGTCGACGGCACACGGCTCTGGTGGCTCCGGGGGCGTCGACGTCGGCAGGAGACGGTGGCGAAGTGGGGCGACGGCGAATCGGGGAGATGGCGGCGGGGTGGGTCGAGAGATTTGGGGGGCAAGTGGTGGCCGGGGGGAAACCGTTTTTTGGTTAAGTCAAAATTAGCGGTAGTGCGTTTCGCAAAACGCGCTATAGCTAATGTAGCTATAACGCTTTTTACAAAACGCGCTACTGCTATAGCTATGTAATTTTCTCCCTTTTTTTATTTCCTTTTCTGTTTCTATAGCGGGGGTCTAGGAAACGCGCTGCAGCTACGTTAGCTATAGCGCCTCTTACGAACACACACTACAACTATGCCTTTCTCAGTTTTTTTGCCTTTTCATTTATTTTGCTTCACATTTTATTTTTTTCTTTCTCCTTTTTCTGTTTCTTTCATTTTCATTTACTTTTCTATTTATTTTTCATTTTATTTTATTTCCATTAGCAGTAGCGCTCTTCTTGGGAAACATGCTGCTACTCATGCCCTAGCGGTAGCGCGCTTCCTCCAAGCCCGCTACTGCTATGCATAGCCTATCATTCCACCAATGGGAATATTAGTAGTAGCGCTTTTACGTCCACATGCACTACTGCTACAATTGTATCTGCAGCACGGTTTTTTTCTCAACCGCTACTGCTATCTAGCACTAGTGCCCTTTTTTAACCCACGCTGTTGCTAAATTTCTGTGTATAAGGTTTTCCCTAGTAGTGGTGAGACCTAAGTGTTATTGTGAGTATGGTTAGTTCATAATACTTGCTGAAAACTTGAATGCTGGCTTTACATATTTACAACAACAAGAGAAAACAGAGTTTGGAATTTTTTTTCTTTATCACTTTTAGTTTATCAACTGAATTGCTTGAGGATAAACAAAGGTTTAAGCTTGGGGGAGTTGATACGTCTCCAACGTATCTACTTTTCAAAACACTTTTGCCCTTGTTTTGGACTCTAACTTGCATGATTTGAATGAAACTAACCCGGACTGATGTTGTTTTCAGCAGAGCTGCCATGGTGTTGTTTATTATGCAGAAAACAAAAGTTCTCGAAATGACCTGAAAATCAATGGAGATAAGTTTTGGAAAATATAAAAAATACTGGCGAAAGAATCAAGGCCAGGGGGCCCACACCTTGTCCACGAGGGTGGGGGGCGTGCCCTCCCCCCTAGGCGCGCCCCCTGTCTCGTGGGCCCCCCAACGCTCCACCGACCTCAACTCCAACTCCATATATTCTGTTTCACGGAGAAAAAAATCAGAGAGAAAGTTTCATCGCGTTTTACGATACAGAGCCACTGCCAAGCCCAAATCTCTCTCAGGAGGGCTGATCTGGAGTCCGTTGGGGCTCCGGAGAGGGGGATTCTTCGCCGTCGTCATCATCAACCATCCTCCATCACCAATTTCATGATGCTCACCGCCGTGCGTGAGTAATTCCATTGTAGGCTTGCTGGACGGTGATGGGTTGGATCAGATTTACCATCTAATCAAGTTAGTTTTGTTAGGGTTTGATCACTAGCTAGTATCCACTATGTTCTGAGATTGATGTTGCTATGACTTTGATATGCTTAATGCTTGTCACTAGGGCCCGAGTGCCATGATTTCAGATCTGAACCTATTATGTTTTCGTGAATATATGTGAGTTCTTGATTCTATGTTGCAAGTCTATAGTCACCTATTATGTGTTATGATCCGACAACCCCAAAGTGACAATAATCGGGATACTTCTCAGTGACGACCGTAGTTTGAGGAGTTCAAGTATTCACTATGTGTTAATGCTTTGGTCCGGTACTCTATTAAAAGGAAGCCTTAATATCCCTTAGTTTCCACTAGGACCCCGCTGCCACGAGAGGGTAGGACAAAAGATGTCATGCAAGTTCTTTTCATAAGCACGTATGACTATATTCGGAATACATGCCTACATTACATTGATGAACTGGAGCTAGTTCTATGTCACCCTATGTTATAGCTAATACATGAGGAATCGCATCCAACATAATTATCCATCACTGATCCATTACCTACGAGCTTTTCACATCTTGTGTTTCGCTTATTTACTTTTCCGTTGCTACTGTTAAAATCACTACAAAACTATTATCTTTACTTTTGCCACTGTTACCATTACTATCATACCACTTTGCTACTAAATACTTTGCTGCAGATACTAAGTTATCCTGGTGTGGTTGAATTGACAACTCAACTGCTAATACTTAAGAATATTCTTTTTCTCCCCTTGTGTCGAATCAATAAATTTGGCTGAATACTCTACCCTCGAAAGCTGTTGCGATCCCCTACACTTGTGGGTTATCACCCACCCCAACCAATCCGCCTTCATCCAGGGTCAGTTCATTCTCGATGGGGTGTTGGTGTTCCACAAAGTCCTGCATGAAGTCCACGCAAAGTGCGAGCATGCAATCCTTCTGAAGCTTGACTTCCATAAAGCTTATGACACGGTACAGTGGTCCTGAAGGAAATATGCCCTAGAGGCAATAATAAAGTTATTATTTATTTCCTTATATCCTAATCAATGTTTATTATTCATGCTAGAATTGTATTAACCGAAAACATGATACATGTGTGAATACATAGACAAACATAATGTCACTAGTATGCCTCTACTTGACTAGCTCATTAATCAAAGATGGTTATGTTTCCTAACCATAGACATGAGTTGTCATTTGATTAACGGGATCACATCATTAGTAGAATGGTGTGATTGACATGACCCCATTCCGTTAGCTTAGCACTTTATCGTTTAGTATGCTGCTATTGCTTTCTTCAAGACTTATACATGTTCCTACAACTATGAGATTATGCAACTCCCGTTTACCGGAGGAACACTTTGTGTGCTACCAAACGTCACAACGTAACATGGTGATTATAAAGGAGCTCTACAGGTGTCTCCAAAGGTACATGTTGAGTTGGCGTATTTCGAAATTAGGTTTTTGTCACTCCGATTGTCGGAGAGGTACTGGGCCCTCTCGGTAATGCACATCACTATAAGCCTTGCAAACAATGTAACTAATGAGTTAGTTACGGAATGATGCATTACATAACGAGTAAAGAGACTTGCCGGTAATGAGATTGAACTAGGTATTGAGATACCGACGATCGAATCTCGGGCAAGTAACATACCGATGACAAAGGGAACAACGTATGTTGTTATGCGGTTTGACAGATAAAGATCTTCGTAGAATATGTAGGATCCAATATGAGCATCCAGGTTCCGCTATTGGTTATTGACCGTAAATGTGTCTCGGTCATGTCTACATAGTTCTCGAACCCGTAGGGTCCGCATGCTTAAAGTTTCGATGACAGTTATATTATGAGTTTATGAGTTTTGATGTACCGAAGGTTATTCGGTGTCCTGGATGTGATCACGGACATGACGAGGAGTCTCGAAATGGTTGAGACATGAAGATTGGTATATTGGAAGCCTATATTTAGATATCAGAAGTGTTCCAGGTGAAATCGGGATTTTAC
>NC_041383.1:821865938-821884297 GCF_002162155.2 Triticum dicoccoides | reverse complement strand
GGAACCTCCCGTGGTCTTAATGGGCCATAGTGGGCCTTAGTGGAAGAGAGGAGAGGCGGCAAGGGCTGGGCCACGCGCCCCTCCCCCCTAGTCGGAATAGGACAAGGAGAGGGGGGCGGAGCCCCCCCTTTCCTTCCTCTCTCTCCCTCCTCTTTCCACCCTTCTCCAAGTCCAACAAGGAAAGGAGGGAGTCCTACTCCAGGTGGGAATAGGAGTCCCCATGGCGCGCCCCCTCCTTGGCCGGCCGGCCCCTCCCCCCTTGCTCCTTTATATACGGGGGCAGGGGGCACCTCTAGACACTACAATTGATCTCTTGATCTCTTAGCCATGTGCGGTGCCCCCCTCCACCATAGTCCTCCTCGATAATATTGTAGCGGTGCTTAGGCGAAGCCCTACGATGGTAGAACATCAAGATCGTCACCACGCCGTTGTGCTGACGGAACTCTCCCTCGACACTCGGCTGGATCGACGTTCGAGGGATGTCATCGAGCTGAACGTGTGCAAGAACTCGGAGGTGCTGTAGTTTCGGTGCTTGATCGGTCGGGCCGTGAAGACGTACGACTACATCAACCGTGTTGTGCTAATGCTTCCGCTTTCGGTCTACGAGGGTACGTGGACAACACTCCCCTCTCGTTGCTATGCATCACCATGATCTTGCATGTGCATAGGATTTTTTTTGAAATTACTACGTTCCCCAACAGTGGCATCCGAGAAAGGTTTTATTCGTAGATGTTATATGCACGAGTAGAACACAAGTGAGTTGTGGGCGATACAGGTCATACTACTTACCAGCATGTCATACTTTGGTTCGGCGGTATTGTTGGATGAAGCGTCCTGGACCGACATTACGCGTACGCTTATGCAAGACTGGTTCTACCGACGTGCTTTGCACACAGGTGGCTGGCGGGTGTCAGTTTCTCCAAATTTAGTTGAACCGAGTGTGACTACGCCCGGTCCTTGCGAAGGTTAAAACAACACTAACTTGACGAACTATCGTTGTGGTTTTAATGCGTAGTTAAGAACAGTTCTTGCTCAGTCTGTAGCAGCCACGTAAAATTTGCAACAACAAAGTAGAGGACATCTAACTTGTTTTTGCAGGGCATGTTGTGATGTGATATGGTCAAGACATGATGCTATATGTTATTATATGAGATGATCATGTTTTGTAACTGAGTTATCGGTAACTGGCAGGAGCCATATGGTTGTCGCTTTATTATATGAAATGCAAGCGCCCTGTAATTGCTTTACTTTATCACTAAGCGATAGCGATAGTCGTAGAAGCAATAGGTGGCAAAACGACAACGATGCTACAATGGAGATCAAGATGTCACGCTGGTGACGATGGTGATCACGACGGTGCTTCGGAGATGGAGATCACAAGCACAAGATGATGATGGCCATATCATACTCCCTCCGTTCCAGTTTGTAGTGCGCATAATTTTTTTTAGCGATATTCCACTTTGTAGTGCGTATAAGCAACTTTGTGCTCTTATGGACGAAACTAACCCCGCCACTGCACGGACGCACGCATGGCCTTTATCCCCTTCCTCCCGCACACAACACGCATCGCAGGCGGCCGGAGTTGGGATTGGACCAGCAGCGACGAGGACCACGTACGCCATCGCCTCCCGTTCCCCTGCTCCGACGACAAGGAGCAACGGCCCAGGACCACGGCGGCTGGATCTTGGAGCGGACATAGCGGCGGCACCTAAGCTTGCGCAGCTCCACGAGGACATGCTTGAGCATGTCCTGGCTTCTTCGGCCTCCGATGCGTGTGCCGGTAGTGGCCCGAGGCCGCGGGGTCACCTGCCTTCGTCGCCGCCTGCGCATGCCTCTCCGACCGGCCGGATCCAGGAGATTGATGTGGCGAAGCGGTCAGGTGTGCCGCTGAAGACCTCCTGTGAGCTCTGGGTTGGCCGCCTTTCCTCTGTGCCGGCCGGATTCAGGAGAATGCGGTGGCGAGGTGGCCGCCTACTCCGCGTCTGCTGCCAGCGGCCGGCGTCACCGTGTCCTTGGCCGCCTCCTCCGCGTCCTCCACTGGCAGCCGACATCCACCGCGTCCACCGCAGGCGGGCAGCAGCACCGCGTCCGCGACAGTGGCCGGTGTCCCGGCTCTGCTTCTCCGTGTCCATGGTCAGCATCACCGCGTATACTGCCCACGGCCAGCGGCACCGCGTTTGCGGCCAGCGGCACCGCGTTTGCGGCCAGCTTCTTCCCTTCCGCCTTCGGCGGCGGGCGTCACCATGCCCTTGGCTGGCTTCTTCCCTTCCGCCGCCGTCAACGCGCCCGCGGCCAGCTTCTCTGCGTACACGGCCGGCGTCAGCGCGTCCCTGGCTGCATGCCCACGCCGGTGTTTGCTGTAGCTAGTACTAGTACTAGTTGTGTATGCGAGGGTATGGGACAGACGAAGAAGCAGGGTTATTCTCGTCCAAAGCTAGCCTCCAGCGCATGCGTTGGTATTAGAGCCTGAATCTATGCGCATTATATTTCGGAACGGAGGGAGTATCACTTATATTGATTGCATGTGATGTTTATCCTTTATGCATCTTATTTTGCTTTCATTGACGGTAGCATTATAAGATGATCTCTCACTAATTATCAAGAAGTGTTCTCCCTGAGTATGCACCGTTGCGAAAGTTCTTCGTGCTGAGACACCATGTGATGATCGGGTGTGATAGGCTCTACGTTCAAATACAACGGGTGCAAAACAGTTGCACACGCGGAATACTCAGGTTAAACTTGACGAGCCTAGCATATACAGATATGGATTTGGAACACGGAGACCGAAAGGTCGAACGTGAATCGTATAGTAGATATGATCAACATAGTGATGTTCACCATTGAAAACTACTCCATCTCACGTGATGATCGGACATGGTTTAGTTGATTTGGATCACGTGATCACTTAGATGACTAGAGAGATGTCTGTCTAAGTGGGAGTTCTTTAGTAATATGATTAATTGAACTTAAATTTATCATGAACTTAGTACCTGATAGTATTTTGCTTGTCTACGTTTGTTGTAGATAGATGGCTCATGCTGTTGTTCCGTTGAATTTTAATGCGTTCCTTGAGAAAGCTAAGTCGAAAGATGATGGTAGCAATTACACGGACTGGGTCCGTAACTTGAAGATTATCCTCATTGCTGCACAGAAGAATTACGTCCTGGAAGCACCGCTCGGTGCCAGGCCTGCTGTAGATGCAACTAATGATGTTAAGAACGTCTGGCAGAGCAAAGCTGATGACTAGTCGATAGTTCAGTGTGCCATGCTTTACGGCTTAGAACCGGGACTTCAACAATGTTTTAAACGTCATGGAGCATATGAGATATTCCAGGAGTTGAAGTTAATATTTCAAGCAAATTCCCGGATATAGAGATATGAAGTCTCCAATAAGTTCTATAGTTGCAAGATGGAAGAGAACAGTTTTGTCAGTGAACATATACTCAAAATGTCTAGGTATAATAATCACTTGATTCAACTGGGAGTTAATCTTCCTGATGATAATGTCATTGACGGAATTCTTCAATCACTGCCACCAAGCTACAAGAGCTTCGTGATGAACTATAATATGCAAGGGATGGACAAGACCATTCCCGAGCTCTTCGCAATGCTAAAGGCTGCGGAAGTAGAAAACAAGAAGGAGCATCAAGTGTTGATGGTCAATAAGATCACCAGTTTCAAGAAAAAGGGTAAAGGGAAGAAGAAGGGGAACTTCAAGAAGAACAGCAAACAAGTTGCTGCTCAAGTGAAGAAACCCAAATCTGGACCTAAGCCTGAGACTGAGTGCTTCTACTGCAAGCAGACTGGTCACTGGAAGCGGAACTGCCCCAAGTATTTGGCGGATAAGAAGGATGGCAAGGTGAACAAAGGTATATGTGATATACATGTTATTGATGTGTACCTTACTAATGCTCGCAGTAGCACCTGGGTATTTGATACTGGTTCTGTTGCTAATATTTGCAACTCGAAACAGGGACTACTGATTAAGTGAAGATTGGCTAAGGACGAGGTGACGATGCGCGTGGGAAATGGTTCCAAAGTTGATGTGATCGCGGTCGGCACGCTACCTCTACATCTACCTTCGGGATTAGTTTTAGACCTGAATATATGTTATTTGGTGCCAGCGTTGAGCATGAACATTATATCTGGATCTTGTTTGATGCAAGACGGTTATTCATTTAAATCAGAGAATAATGGTTGTTTTATTTATATGAGTAATATCTTTTATGGTCACGCACCCTTGAAGAGTGGTATATTTTTATTAAATCTCGATAGTAGTGATACACATATTCATAATGTTGAAACCAAAAGATGCAGAGTTGATAATGATAGTGGAACTTATTTGTGGCACTGCCGTTTGGGTCATATTGATGTAAAGCGCATGGAAAAACTCCATACTGATGGCCTTCTGGAATCACTTGATTATGAATCACTTGGTACTTGCGAACCGTGCCTCATGGGAAAGATGACTAAAACGCAATTCTCTGGAACTATGGAGCGAGCAACAGACTTGTTGGAAATCATACATACTGATGTATGTGGTCCAATGAATGTTGAGGCTCGCGGCGGATATCATTATTTTCTCACCTTCACTGATGATTTGAGCAGATATGGGTATATCTACTTAATGAAACACAAGTCTAAAACATTTGAAAAGTTCAAAGAATTTCAGAGTGAAGTGGAAAATCATCGTAACAAGAAAATTAAGTTTCTGTGATCTGATCGTGGAGGAGAATATTTGAGTTATGAGTTTGGTTTACATTTGAAACAATACGGAATAGTTTCGCAACTCACGCCACCCGGAAGACCACAACAAAATGGTGAGTCCGAACGTCGTAATCGTACTTTACTAGATATGGTGCGATCTATGATGTCTCTTACTGATTTACCGCTATCGTTTTGGGGTTATACTTTAGAGATGGCCGCATTCACATTAAATAGGGCACCATCAAAATCCGTTGAAACGACGCCTTATGAACTGTGGTTTGGCAAGAACCAAAGTTGTCGTTTCTTAAAGTTTGGGGTTGCGATGCTTATGTGAAGAAACTTCAACCAGATAAGCTCAAACCCAAATCGGAGAAATGTGTCTTCATAGGATACCCAACACAGACTATTGGGTACACCTTCTATCATAGATCTGAAGGCAAGACTTTTGTTGCTAAATTCAGATCCTTTTTAGAAAAAGAGTTTCTCTCGAAAGAAGTGAGTGGGAGGAAAGTAGAACTTGATGAGGTAACTGTACCTGCTCCATTATTGGAAAGTAGTTCATCACAGAAACCGGTTCCTGTGACAACTACACCAATCAGTGAGGAAGCTAATGATATTGATCATGAAACTTCAGATCAAGTTACTACCGAACCTCGTAGGTCAACCAGAGTAAGATCTGCACTAGAGTGGTACCGTAATCCTATTTTGGAAGTCATGTTACTTGACCATGACGAACCTACGAACTATGAGGAAGCAGTGATGAGCCCAGATTCCGCAAAATGGCTTGAGGCCATGAAATCTGAGTTGGGATCCATGTATGAGAACAAATTATGGACTTTGGTTGACTTGCCCGCTGATCGGCAAGCCATCAAGAATAAATGGATCTTCAAGAAGAAGACTGACGCTAATGGTAATGTTACTGTCTACAAAGCTCGACTTGTTGCGAAAGGTTTTCGACAAGTTCAAAGGGGTTGACTACGATGAGACTTTCTCACCCGTAGCAATGCTTAAGTCTGTCTGAATCATGTCAGCAATTGCCGCATTTTATGATTATGAAATATGGCAAATGGATGCCAAAACTGCTTTCCTGAATGGATTTCTGGAAGAAGAGTTGTATATGATGCAACCAGAAGGTTTTGTCGATCCAAAAGGTACTAACAAAGTGTGCAAGCTCCAGCGATCCATTTATGGACTGGTGCAAGCCTTTCGGAGTTGGAATAAACGCTTTGATAGTGTGATCAAAGCATATGGTTTTATACAGACTTTTGGAGAAGCCTGTATTTACAAGAAAGTGAGTGGGAGCTCTGTAGCATTTCTGATATTATATGTAGACGACATATTGTTAATTGGAAATGATATAGAATTTCTCGATAGCATAAAGGGATACTTGAATAAAAGTTTTTCGATGAAAGACCTCGGTGAAGCTGCTTACATATTAGGCATCAAGATCTATAGAGATAGATCAAGACGCTTAATTGGACTTTCACAAAGCACATACCTTGATAAAGTTTTGAAAAAGTTCAAAATGGATCAGGCAAAGAAAGGGTTCTTGCCTGTATTACAAGGTGTGAAGTTGAGTCAGACTCAATGTCCGACCACAATAGAACATAGAGAGAAAATGGAAGATGTTCCCTATGCTTCAGCCATAGGCTCTATCATGTATGCAATGCTGTGTGCCAGACCTGATGTATGCTTAGCAATAAGTTTAGCATGGAGGTACCAAAGTAATTCAGGAGTGGATCACTGGACAACGGTCAAGAATATCCTGAAATACCTGAAAAGGACTAAGGATATGTTTCTCGTTTATGGAGGTGACAAAGAGCTAGTCGTAAATGGTTACGTCGATGCAAGCTTTAACACTGATCCGGACGATTCTAAATCGCAAACCGGATACATGTTTATATTGAACGGTGGAGCTGTCAATTGGTGCAGTTCTAAACAAAGCGTCGTGGCAGGATCTACATGCGAAGCGGAGTACATAGCTGCTTCGGAAGCAGCAAATGAAGGAGTCTGGATGAAGGAGTCTGGATGAAGGAGTTCATTTTCGATCTAGGTGTCATACCTAGTGGATCGGGACCAATGAAAATCTTCTGTGACAATACTGGTGCAATTGCCTTGGCAAAGGAATCCAGATTTCACAAGAGGACCAAGCACATCAAGAGACGCTTCAATTCCATCCGGGACCAAGTCCAGGTGGGAGACATAGAGATTTGCAAGATACATACGGATCTGAATGTTGCAGACCCGTTGACTAAGCCTCTTCCGCGAGCAAAACATGATCAGCACCAAGGCTCCATGGGTGTTAGAATCATTACTGTGTAATCTAGATTATTGACTCTAGTGCAAGTGGGAGACTGAAGGAAATATGCCTTAGAGGCAATAATAAAGTTATTATTTATTTTCTTATATCATGATAAATGTTTATTATTCATGCTAGAATTGTATTAACCGGAAACATGATACATGTGTGAATACATAGAAAAACATAATGTCACTAGTATGCCTCTACTTGACTAGCTCATTAATCAAAGATGGTTATGTTTCCTAACCATAGACATGAGTTGTCATTTGATTAACGGGATCACATCATTAGTAGAACTAGTCATCAATCCCGTGCATCTGCACGGGCTAGTAACTTTAATTAAGCATTAAATATTAAAATTAGTAACAATAGGCGATAGATTTATTGTACAAAATCAAAGATTTACATTAGAAAATCAAATATGGCATGTTGGTATTTTGAAACCGGGCCACCTCTTCAACGATTTATGATATCACAGGATGTTAACCAATTGGATAAATATTTTCTCTTTAACCCTAATTTGCACTATTGGTCCATATGTAATGCCTATTGTATTTATATTTGTTTAACAATTATGTCTATCAATTTTACAAACTTGTCACACGATGAAAGAGTCATCCGAACAGGCAGGTTTACAACACATTATAATTTTAGTTGCCAATTTATAATTAGCAATGTTGTGTTAACTAAAAAAGTATGCATGAAAAGGTAATCAAATTATTCTAAAGAGAAAGGATAGAACAGTGACATGCTAAGGCTCTACAGTTTCATACTTCACACACAGTATGTGGGCATGCCCAAACAATTAGTAACATCGGTGTCAAATAATTCATATATTCAAATGGTAGCAAAAGACAGAATGGCCATGTTTGAGATGTGGTCTAGCAGTCATAAGGAGACTATTATAGTCGGTACGCCTAGCAATGTTGTAGCATATTCTTGTTATTCATCTCTGCATGCCATGATTTCACAGTTCAGAATGCAGTTACATCAAAACAGCGATTTGATTAGCATCTCATGTACGCAGAATCTGAAAACAACATGCTTAGTTGATGTATCATCTACTCAATCTACTCAAGATTCATGGGTATCATAGGGAGCATGTCAATCATCATAGCATCCATATTCGTACCCATCACTAATCACATTCATGCGGATCATATAACTAATGAGATTAGGTGTGGTCATAAGAACAAACCTGAGGGTTGTTTGGATCTAGGCAAAATTTCCAGTCCCTTGCATGCTGTGGCGTGGATGGTTGCAGGATAAGTCTGGTCGAAACTGAAAAAAGTGGCTACCATAAGCGTCCAACGACAATATGTAGAAGTGAACTGATGGGAGCGTTCTAGGCGAGACAAAGACCATGGCATGACGCTGGCTATTGTGATTATGGGAGAGACAAAAGATTTTGCATAATGGACAGAGACATCGTTGCAATAATGGTACAAGAGGAGGTTCTTGCATCCGATGGCAAATGCTGTGACCACAGGGGGCGAGACTGAGGAGGAAGAGGAGGTCCGGTAGGGCAGGAGGACGATTTAAGTTTATGAGGTGCAGATCGGTCTGTCTATAATTTATTTTTCTTAGCTTTAGATTTGATAGGACGTCTATGATTTTTTTGCTTGATATACACACCATGTATTGTTACAACTCTAATCACGTTCACTTATTGATCTGAACCGTGTATTTAATATATAAATATATAATTTATGTTTTTTCTGATAATTAACATGGAGACTCCGTTAACTCTCTTTTTTTAAACTCGTTGGTATTTTTATTTCAGCAATCAGCCTCTCTTTTTTTTTTTACCTATTTCAGCAAACATCCTGATCGGGGATTCTAAGTTAAAAAAAAACTCCTCGTTGATTCTTTTTCCTTTTTATCGTTGGTATTTCTTAGACATTTTATTGTTGGAGATTTTAACGGGGACGGGGCCTTCTTAATTTGTGGGATCGGGTAGAGACTTTCCTTGTCTGTTTGCTTACGTGAGGATTTCCTTGTTTCTTTACATCTATGTTCTGGAAGCTTTCCTTCTCTCTCGGTCACAAATTTTACAATCTAACGTTTTCTTTCCTTTTTTTACAGCACGTCTATGTTTGATCTACACATTGTATATGCTTATGACTCTAATCACGTTCACTTGTTGATCTGAACCGTAGATTTAAATTATATAAAGATTTAATTTATGTATTTTTTCTGGAAACTAACGGGGAGTCTCCATCGGTATTTTTATTTCATGGGCAATCAGCCGGATCATGGCTTCTTTTTCCCTGTTATCATTTATTTTGACATTATATCATTAGAGATTTTAATGGGGGCTTTCCTTCTTCAAAATCGTGAGAGGCTTTCCTTCTTAATTTATGGCAACGTGTGGAGGCTTTCCTTGTGTGTGTTTTTTTTCGCGCGAGGATTTCCTTTTTTTTCGTACGTGAGACTTTCCATGTTTTGTTTCCCGAATGTTAGACGTGTCACATGGGCTTTTTATATGACTGAACGTGAGGCAAGTTTTCTTTATTTCCTTTTTTTTTTCTTATGTGAGAGTTTCCATGTTTTCTTTTCCTAATGTTAGACGTGTCACGTGTCACATGCGCTTTTTATATGACTGAACGTTACACAAGTTTTCTTTTTATCCCGATCGTAAATTTTATAATCTAACAGTTTAATTAATTTTGATGATGTGGATTAATGAGGGATCATGAATGGTGCCTTCAATTAGTAAATATAAGATATAAGATGATGTGATTGACATGACCCATTCTGTTAGCTTAGCACTTGATCGTTTAGTATGTTGCTATTGCTTTCTTCATGACTTATACATGTTTCTACAACTATGAGATTATGCAACTCCTGTTTACCGGAGGAACTCTTTGTGTGCTACCAAATGTCACAACGTAACTGGATGATTATAAAGGAGCTCTACAGGTGTCTCGAAAGGTACATGTTGAGTTGGCGTATTTCGAGATTAGGTTTTTGTCACTCCGATTATCGGAGAGGTATCTCTGGGCCCTCTCGGTAATGCACATCACTATAAGCCTTGCAAGCAATGTAACTAATGAGTTAGTTACAGAATGATGCATTACATAACGAGTAAAGAGACTTGCCGGTAACGAGATTGAACTAGGTATTGAGATACCGACGATCGAATCTCAGGTAAGTAACTTACCGATGACAAAGGGAACAACGCATGTTGTTATGCGGTTTGACCGATAAAGATCTTCGTAGAATATGCGGTTTGACCGAAATTGTTACAGAATATGAGCATCCAGGTTCCACTATTGGTTATTGACCGTAAACCTGTCTCGGTCATGTCTACATAGTTCACGAACCCGTAGGGTCCGCACGCTTAAAGTTTCGATGACAGTTATATTATGAGTTTATGAGTTTTGATGTACCGAAGGTTGTTCGGAGTCCCGGATGTGATCATGGACATGACGAGGAGTCTCCAAATGGTCGAGACATGAATATTGATATATTGAAAGCCTATATTTGGATATCGGAAGAGTTCCGGGTGAAATCGGGATTTTACCGGAGTACCGGGGGGTTACCGGAACCCCCCCGGGGGCTTAATAGGCCATAGTGGGCCTTAGTGGAAGAGAGGAGAGGCGGCCAGGGTTGGGCCGCGCGCCCCTCCCCTCTAGTCCGAATAGGACAAGGAGAGGGGGGCGGCCCCCCCTTTCCTTCCTCTCCCTCCCTCCTCTTTCCCCCCTTCTCCAAGTCCAACAAGGAAAGGAGGGAGTCCTACTCCCGGTGGGAGTAGGACTCCCCATGGCGCGCCCCCTCCTTGGCCGGCCGCCCCCCCTCCCTTGCCCCTTTATATTGGACTAGTCTGCGCTACATCGTCCCGACGGGTGTGCCCCACATGTCGATTTCCCTGTTTCCCCGTCCACATTCGATTTTCAGTGCTCCGCTTTGCGCATTAGGCCTTTCACTATGTTGGCCAAGCGATAGAACTTGTTGTTTATTTGAGCCGTTCAAGTATAATCATGTGGCGTTTGCTTATTTCTCATTCCTCTCCAACCCTCTTGTCCGTTGATCGTGTCGCTCTCCGGTCGAGTCAATCCTCCCGCATGCCTCATTTGAACATTTCGCCGAGTATCAATCGCATGTACCCACCCTAGTCCTCTTTCAATCGATCTCCGGACCCCAAGATGAAATCGAGAGAGAACGAGTGGGGGCACGTGATACCTAAGGCGGATTCAAAATTTTGAACCGGTAATCATAGCATCCACAAATCATATATAAAGGGTATTCAATGTTCGTTTCGTTTTTGAACGTACAATATACTCCCTCCTATCCTTTGTAGTTTACATACAAACTAGCACATATGCCTCTGCGTTGCAACGGGAAAATTGATGTTTTGTCCAAGCATAATGTCCCACAGCACCGGATTCACCATTAAGAAAATATGCTGCAATGCAACATCCTTCTACAAAATAAACATAAAAAACTATGATGCAATTTAGTCGTGTTCATATTTTCTTCGCCGGGTATAATCTCCCACCGATTCCATTTAAGTATATTCTTCCTTTAATTACCATGACGTCCTCACCAGTTTTAGTCGGAATCAAATTCTTTCTTTTCTAATTTAGTAGTCCCAACACATTGAAGGCTACAGACCCTTCCCTTCAATTATCCTACCTTTTTACCTCAAATCCTTCTTTTAATTAGCCTCATCTATTTGATTATTCTATTTATTAAGACCACAATCTTTCTTTTAATTATTCCACCGGTTTATCCATAATCATTTCTTTAATTAGCCACATATGTTTAAATATTCTATTTAAGCCCACAATCCTTCTTTAATTAGCTCATTCACTTAATTAGCTCGCCCTAGCCATAAGGACTGCCATTTGTATATTTGAAGTGAGTTGGGATTAGTAAATGTGAAAGACACTCAGGTTGTTGGTTGTTACGTCGAATCCAAACAGGAGGTCCTGTGTTCAATTCCCACAATGTTGATTTATATCGACCCAATTATTTTTTGCGGTCTCTATAGAGGCCCATAAAAGGCCCATCAACATACAACCTGGCCCAGATCGCTTAGCGTGTGTACAAACTTTAGCGTGCACTCAAATCAAACGAAAAGGACTAAACCAAACCAAGAATATCTATTCTCTTTAATAGTAGGTATATAAATTTTATGTGTAGTCAAAGTATCTCTACTTTGATGAAAAAAGTATCAACATTCAACAATGCCCAATCAATATTGTTAGATTCGTACGTACTACTAGATTTGCACTCGAGATGGTTCCCAATTTGTTTTCAACCACGTGAATGTGCTTGTTCTCACGCATGCTCCTCCTACTAGGATTTCGCCACGTATAGCCAGTCCAATAGTAACTTTTTAAGCTCCCTGTCCAATAGTACACGTGGAGTACTGACAACATTTGTACTAGAGTATACAGTGCTCATAGTAGTACTCCCTCCTTCCATTTATACACGGACTATGTGGAGGAGAGAGATGTGAAAAAGTAAGGGGAGTGAGCTCTCATGCAAGAGCCTAGCTATATACACATTCCTAGTTAAATACAATAAATATGAAGAGAGGGATAGAGAGGAGATGGAAAAAAGTACTAATAAAATAGCCAACCTTTTTTTTTTGCGGAAAATTGACAACCTTATAGCCCACACTACCGTATGAGTGCATATAATAGATGATGGCTATAGATGACATGGCAGTCCCTCATAGCCATCGACTGGCTATATTATTAACCATGCTCTAATGCGTTTTTAAAACCACATTGGACTATTGACAAGATTAATAGTACATGAGATGTATAATGTGAAAATTATATCATTGGAAACTCCTTTCACATACGAATTTAACCGTATGCTTTGCGTAAGTTGCATGTCATATATTATTACTCTAACATTTGGTCAAAGTTAGCCTGGAAAAACACATTAGGCCATGTATAGTAAATGGAAGGAGGGAGTAGTAGTGGAAGTGGATCCTCTGACGTAGGTATCCCTGCCTTACCCTCCCTTTTGGTCACTTACTGGCGGACCCCATGCTTGCTAGGCCCCACATGTCAGTTACTCAATGGGTTCGGCCATGTCAGGGGATCCTCATCCGTAGTATACTCCCTCTGTTTTTATTTACTTCGCATAAAACGGATGGAGTGGTAGTATAATAAATGACGCGGGCGGGGGAGGAGGTGGGACGTCGGTTTGCTCTCAACTGCGGTCCCACAAGCGAGCGAAAACGCAAGATGAAGCACCTTCCATTAGGTGTGCGAATGGAGGGTCCAGCGTGCCGGGCTGCAACGCGAACGCGACAAGAGCGATGTACAGTCAAAACTGATTGACTAGTCGTCACCAAAACCACTATTCACACCAGAACCTTCGTTGCTCGGCCTATGCCAGCCACTGCCCTAAAACAACACCTAATCTCCAGCTCATTCCCCCACCTTTCGATCCCCTAGCCCACATCAAGCATCGCCTAGTTCACCGGAAAGTCATGGTGTGACGCAAGATCACTTACTACAAGATGCTGACGCCGGAGCACCACGCAGAAATTGCGGCGGCGGTTGGCACCACAGACCTCTGTTCCCAAGCTCGCTTTGCGGCGGGCCAATCCCGAGTTTTCTGGAGCCAAGCTACGAGAAGGAGGAAGCCGATCCAATGTTCATGGCGGAGGTCGCGGCGCAAAAGGCCCCCGATGGGTATGAGACGATGGACGTCGACTTCGTGCCAGCGTCCAAGTCCCCCATGGTGCAGGTGGACCAGCGGCTCAACATGGCGATACTAAAGGAGGACCGGAAGGCAGAGGCTCAACTTGACGCGGAGCGCGCGCACGCCGCTGCCATCGAGGCTCTCCTGCAGGCGGAACCGGATATCGTGGATGTGAACCGGGAGGCGGAGGCTCCACTTGAGGCGGAGCGCGCGGATGCCGCTGCCATCGAGGCCCTCCTGCAGGCGGAACCGGATGTCCTGGACTTGAACTGGGCGGCAGAGGCTCGACTCGACGTGGAGCGCGTGGATGCCGCTCTCGTTGACGCCCTCCTGTAGGCGGAACCGGAGGTCCTGGACTTGAACCGGGCAGCGGAGGCCCGACTCGACGCGGAGCGCGCGGATGCCGCTGCCATCGAGGCCCTCCTGCAGGCGGAACCGGACGTCCTCGACTTGAACCTGCTTGTGCTGTCGTCCGTGCAGAGCGCCCACACGCTCCGCGTGAACGAGTAGCTGGAAGCCGAGGACAACCACGGTGCGGAGACACATGTCGGCAGCTCCGGCTGGTTCGCGCCAGCAGCCAAAGACGACGAGGCCCTCTCGTTCCCCAAGCAGTGATAGTTTTTATTTATGTTGTTGTTTTTATGGATCTTTTGCTGTGTAAAAACATATATTTGTTATGCAAGTCGCCTGACTTGGGTCAGTCTACTATTTCAGGCGGTTGGATGAATATCCTACGTCTCCTAACCCTTCTTCCTCACCTCTTCTTCTTCCCCAACAGCCAACAGACCACCGCACGGGCCGTACGGATACTCCCCAACATGCGGTTGGATAAACATACTCTTTGAACGAAAATTATTTGTCAGCGGTAGGATGGATGAGTTTGGTTTGTTCACATGCGATAGCACGTGTCAGTGAGGGTGCGTTCCCTTGGTTGTGTTTGCGGCGTCCAGGAGCAACTGTGTGAGGGTGCGGTGCGACCGCGGCGTGCAGGAGCGACCGTGTGAGGGTGCGGTGCGACTGCGACAGCCGTGCGCAAGTGTACCTCCTTCTCATTTTAAAAACTTTAGGCAAGCTTGCAAAAATGTGTGGCGAAGTATGGCAATGCAAGGCCTAGACCCAAACAGGATGTACTAGGAGTACGAGTGTTAAAAAAGAAAGGCGGGGTTTTCCTTCGCGGTATTTAATCGATACAAATCCTCGTTTTACGTGTCAATTAATGCGTATTTTTTTCTCCAAAGACCAAAGATCTAACCATCTCACTCATCATCGCTTGATTAGTGCAGCGCCATGCAAACCAACCTTCTCACTTCCGCATGCATGCAGGGGATATTAATGCCCTTGGTTACTAGTACGAGGCAAACCCCATCAATTTTGCCTCCATTAGTGTTAGTGGCTTTTTACAAATTGTAATTTTGATATACTGGCCTTGTGTACAAAAAAATGGAGGTAGTAACTATATTTGACTTCCTTCCCCATTGCGGTGACGTCGACGATATCTCGAACGTTGTGGTTTGGCAAAGTGCGTTCGACGGAGAACACCATTGAGGCCTTGAGGGAGACCACGGTAAGTCGTTCGCAAGTGCCGCCTGCAAGCCGAGACAACCGCCTAATTTGCATCCAAGAAGTCCGTTGAACCAAAGGACGCGTAAATGTACTAGTACTACTAGTACACAATAGCGTCGTTCGTCCAGCTTAGTGCAGTGAGATGGTTTCTCGAAGAAGACGATGGAGAAGCGGAGTCGGCAAATAGTGAAATGATGGTTGCTTCGTCCATGCTTTTGTGATTTGACGCTTCACTGCTTTGTGATTTGTGATAGAAGGGACAGGGGAGTAGACTCTGTGCTCTATACTGTACTACATGCGTCCAAGCATGGGAGAAAGAGGAGAGATGTTGCATTTTTCTATTCCTTCAATCAATCAATCAGGGAGCTTCGGTTCCATCTTTTTGGCTTTGGCAATACTATCCACATTGGTTCCCACGATGCCAAAAGCTATTTTTCACATTTAGCTACACATTGTGGATGCCCTTAACCGTACCACTTGGTTTTGCTCCTGTGTGCTATCTATAAAAATCTCAATTATATTGATCTAAAAAATTATAGAATCAAGATTAGTAAAAAGGAGGTGATTTTGCCGCGCGGATGGCGGAGGAGGTTTCTTATTTTTCGAGGACATTGTCCTGGCGGTTTGCTAACATGCGGTCCCACGTGTCAATGCTTTACCAAGCCGATCCGCGTCCCACATGAGGCAGAACAACGGCTGAAGCAATACGTGGTTAAGTTGAGGAAGATGAGGGAGAAGCGGATTCAGCAACGATTGAAATGATGGTTGCTTCGTCCCTCCAACTTCTTTTTTTAGCATTATTACTTCGTCCCTCCAACTTAACTGCGGGAAAGGTGCGCTTCGTGATTTGACGCCTCATTGCTCATTACTACACCAGCGCCATGACTGGGGTGCTTCACCCCGGCTGCTCTGCACTGTATTCCGGTATGGCACATGGACCCGGTAGCTTGATGTCCCACATGTGGGCGAATGGGACTAGAAGATTTATGAAAGCGAGCGCTCCACTCTTACGACGGAGGAGTACACGACACGACGACCCAGTGAACTGTCACTTGTACTGTATAGTACTATAGTTTTGTTGTTTCGCACGATCCATCGATACAAACCCGATTAAACAGGAAAGGGCGGGATTTTTCCTGCGCGGTAGATGATACTGGCCATACATTTCAAAGGCAATTTTAATGTATGCAAACTTACTAATTAAGTAACAATATGATATCTAGTAAAACTAAAAACACATATGATTTATTGTGTTAGAGTATAGTAGTAGTGTTGTATTGCATAGTTGTCTCAACTTATACTCTTATAAAAAATAGAGTTGGTGATGATGGTGTGCCTGCCATCCTGCAATATAAGCCGTCCAATTTATCTCTGATGGATAGGAAAGAAAAATGGAAATGTGCAAAAAGATACCCACACCCACTCAACATTTAGAAATAAGGCCTTCCCTCGTTCATCCTTTTTCCCCACAAGATAAACTACTCATACAAATGCATCTTGATGTTCCGTGCAATACATGGGCATCTTGCTAGTTAGATGTAACATGCGAGAACATGTAGAGATGTAGTTTTGGAGGGCCTACAGAGAGAAAAGTGTAATACAGTCACCGAACTTCAGAATAAGCTGATTACGGTCACTATATATGTTTTGCGGTGTTTATACGGTCACTTGCTCACGATTCAGCATTGGATTGCACTCTGTTGACAGTCCAAATAGTCTGCGTGGCACCATGTTGACTAGTTAAATTGACCACGTTCCTTGTGGGTCCCACCTGTCAGTTCGCATAGGGAGAAGGTCAGATAAACACAAATTTACGCTGGCGCGACAAGGCTCTAACCCGTGCGCGGGAATCACCTGGTTGTGTATGTGTTTGTCAGGGCCTGATGTGTGCGCATGCACGTGTACATTTAGCACTTGAGCGTGAGAGTGTGTGTTGGTGGTGTGGTGTACTGGTGTGTGCATGCATGCGTGTGTGTGTGCGTGTGTGTTGCGTACATGCGTGGCTGCGTGTATACGTGTGAGTGTTGCGTGCGTGCATGGGTGCATGTGTTTGTGTGAGTGTTGCGTGCATGCAGTTCGTGTGCATGCGTGCGTGTGTGTATAATCACCACACCAGGTCCTGTGTGTTAAAACTTAAAACAGACGGCTCAGCATACCGATACAAGGCCACCTTGTCCGCTGTGCCCGCGGTCATGACTTCGAACCACCGTCCAAATATTTTTTTTGTCGTTTGTTTTCATTCTTACTAGCAAGATGCCCGTGCGTTGCACGTAACATGAATATGCATTTGTATGACTAGTATATCTTGTGAGAGAAAAGGATGAACGAGGGAATGCCTTATTTGCAAATGTGGAGAGGTGTGTGGGTACCTTTTTGCAAAATTGCCATAGTTTATTTCCTATCCGTCAGATATATATCGGACGGCCTATATTGCAGGATGGTAGGCACACCATCATCACCAACTTTGTTTTTTATAAGAGTGTATTTTAAGTGTATTTTATAACAGTGTAGATGTAGAGTAGATACAAGCCGACAGGTGGGCACCATGGTAGTGAGATAATGTGATGCAACACTAGAGGTGCCACGTGGAGCGTTTAACTGGTCAACTCATCATGTCTTGAGCAAATACAGAGTTGTACGGTGAGCCCGTGACTGTATAATAACCACTAAACGTAAATGGTGACCGCAATGATCGTCATTGTATATATCGCGAGAGAAAGATGAAACATGCGTGAATGTGCTGGGGGCTTACTTTTAGAGGACCTGGAAATAGTTTGTGTGCATACGTGAAAGGGACGTACAGGGGGGTATGCGATGGAGAGAGAGATGCTCTTTGTTTCTCTTTATTATGACTAACTTTGTATATAGTATAAAAATATACAAATTGACAGTGTGGAATAAATATCATTGTGGGCACCATGCAATGCAAATTAGTGTTCGTACTCCTCCATATAAATCTGTAATGTTGCATATAAGTAGAAACTCTAAAATGATTTTTTGGCCACACTTTATTCAAAAGGAATGTTGTATGCGAAATAAACGTGAAGAAGGGGCTTTTTAGATCAATGGGGTACGTGATGTAACATGTGTGAATGTGTAGTTGATGCATTTGGCG
>NC_041383.1:821861093-821865656 GCF_002162155.2 Triticum dicoccoides | reverse complement strand
GTCTATAGAGAGAGAGACGAATATCACGTCATGACGAGAGATTCCCTTCCCTTGAGTGTGTATATGCAAGGGGGGAGGGGATAGAGGCACCAGGAGAAATGTTTTGTGTGTGTGGTGTTTGTGTTGGTATGTGTGGATGTGAGAAGATAATGAGACGTGGGGGCAGTGGGTGTGTCACCGCGTGAGGTCCGGTGGGTCGACGTGAGGCCCTTCGTTCGGTTCCGTCCTGCACCACATTGGTCAGCCCGTGACGCATTTAGGAAGACCCATGGATGACTAGTCGTACAAGACAAAGATAGCAGAATTGTGAAGGACTCCGTGTCCACTAACAAAGCCGGCTAGGATTTGTAACCTTTGGTTCTCGGACTAAGGTAACCCCTTTATCTTTGATATTACTATTCATCCAACCTAACTTTAAAGGGCATCCTACAGAATGCTCTGCTAGAATCATACTCGTCGATTAGGAAGAGAGGTGTGAGACAATGCGTGAGAGACAGGCCTAAAGATAATGTGCGTACATGAGACACATAGGCAGGTCCATATATATAGAAAGGGTCGATGGGGATTGTGCGTGTGTATGCTTGCGAGAGGAAGAGTGCTTGTGATAAAGGTTAGTGAAAACAATTGTAAATGGTTACGAGAGGGAGGGAGGGTTATATCTAGAGCATGTGTGTGAGAAAGACACCTCGGGAGAGAGTGTGTGAGCATGTGTGAGAGACCACCGATGGAGAGTGAAACAACACGTAAAAGACTGTTGTACACATTGATTAAAGATATAAATTGTATCCAGATATTAGGATGGGATCATGATATTTGCAATTCACGTAAGGAACGGTCATTGATCCATCAAACATCTAGATTCTATCGAATTTGAGCATGTCTATGTTATTATTCGACACAATTGATCCACATAGTTAGTATTTTGAACTCCATACAATGCATCACTTTAGCAATCGAATATAAACGTGAGTATAGTTCATGTTGTGTGTGTAAAGCACATTATACATACGAAAGTTACACAATGAACATTATAAATAGCTACCTATGAACTAGCATACATTTGAATTCAACTTAAGGTGGTTTAAAAAAAATCGAATTCAACATGAAGTCCATTCAATTATTTTAATTTGATACCATGGCATTTGTAAATCATACCTAAATTATGGGGGCACCAATCTTTGCTCTGATTTTGTACATAATAGCATATGTAGTCGTGTACAAAATAGATTCAAATTTAGCTCCTCCATTCCAAAATAATCGTAGTTATAGGATTTTCAAGTGTCAAAATTTCAAAAAGAAGCGGATAATTTAATGAGGTTTTCAAACATACAAGGTCAAATATAATGTTGTCTATTTAGGTCAATCCTCATAGTTTAAGAGTACTCTAAACGTGAATGCTTGTGTTTCAAAATTTTGAACGAAACGCCAAAAGAGCCTCTACTCGCCCGAAAACGCGTCAGACCAATGTTTGGTAATACAAGGAAATTACTTTTCTAATAACTCAGACCCGTGAAACCTACCGGCCCGACGTCCAAAGGTCTAAACCGGGGTGGGTTTGTAGCTTCATCTAGACGCCACACAACCACCTCCGAAAAACATTCATACACAATGGCCGCCTAGGCACACATGCGCGCGGCCGAAATCGCTCCCGCCCACTATTTGGGACACCTGGGATTACCATCCTACCCCCGACCCGCAGTAGGTCCGAAATTTAAGAGGGGGACAAAGTTTGTACTTTCCCCAAATTTCAAAAAAGCGCGTCCCATCTCCTGTTTAAAAAAGCCAAAAACAAGCGCGTCCCAGACCGAAACATGGTTCTCCCCACGTCCCCCCCACCCACCCGTCTGATTCCCCATTCGTACTCCGTGGGCGCCAAAACTACCTCTCTACCAGCCGCGAAACCCCGGCGTCCTCAGTCCGCCACCCCATCCCACCCATCAACCGCCACCCTCCTCCATCACTCAGAGCCGATACCCCGACGTCAGCGTCCACCGCAACCTCAACCGTAACGCCCTCCACGGCTAGTAGTTGAAGCCGAGGCCGAGCAGTCCGTACCCGAGCCAGTTCAACCATGCTGTCTTGCGCCTCACCGCGGCCGCTCCAACTTCGCCACCGTCCACCTCACCGGAGCTGTTCCTGCTACGCCGTCCTTCGCCACCTCGGATCTGCTTCCCCTCCGCCAATATACGGCCACGGAAATATAGTCAACAATTTGGCCATGGATTTGTCCAAGGAACCACGGCTCTCCAAAGCATCGGTTCCCCCGGGAAAAACAAGAAGATCGCTGCGACATATCGACACCACACTTGCAACCGATACAGGTACTCCTCTTCCCTTATTCATGCAAATCCTACGTGTCTGCTTGCACGATATTCATCCCACAGAAGACACTAGTTGACCGCTTCTTCTTCATACTAGATGTTCCTAGTAACTCGCGATGCACAAGGTTTCTCCTCATATACTATTTCACCTTAGCTAGAGGTCCATCGCCCCCTGAATTTCAATTTCTAGCCAGTTGATTCCCAATTAACGGAAGCATTCCCCAGCGTAACAGGTGCTAGTACGCATATTACACCGGGGAAGCAGCGCCTTGGTGTTTATCTTAGGGACGTGTGCGGCCTAGATCTACTAGCGCCCGATCTGGAGACCGAAGGTCGGTCGGGATTAAAGGGATGGCCTGGGAGCGCTGCCAAGCATGGCGGTGGTGTGAGGTTGATGGTAGGGCGGGGCGGCGGAGGCAGGGGTCTGGGCCGGTGGTCGCTGGCGGTTCGAGAAAGATCGTCAACAGTGACTGGCAGGAGGTAGACGAAGGCCATCTGCCCGTTCCTTATAGATCGGACGGTTCATTAAAAAAATCGACTGACCTATTTATTTTCAGTCGACTGTTATGTTAGATATGACCACATGTGGTGGTGTGTTGGAGGAGTACCTGCATTTCATGTGCTCATATATTACAAAATCATACGGAGTAGAATCTAATTTTGTTTGCCATGCAATGTTGTAGAGCTATCAAATGTCTCCTGTCATTTATATTTCAGCCACCTGCTATCTGCTACTTTTACAGTGCACTAATTCTGCACACACTTCACCCATACTCTCACTATTGTGTTTTTATGCAAGGGTATTTCAGAGTCTGCATCGAGGGAAGCAGAAACGAAAAGAGAGAAGTTGCTCCAGCTTGCTACGCAGGTAGGCACGTCACGTTACAGCGCTATAAAGAGTGCAGTGTGAGCAGATGGAGACCGTAAGCATAGCTCTGGAGTTGATGACCTCACTCGCAATGAACCACCATCCTAGGTGCTTGCTTTAACTTCGCGGTGTCATATGTGGTTGCATGTTCCATATGGTGTCTAGCTTGTATTCGAAAGGCCGAAGTCGGTCTTTATTAAAATAAGGAAATATATTTTTTACACGAACCACCATCCCATGAGCACCAGAAGACAAATAGCTAGTCAGGGCACTGGCCGAGCTAGTGACAAGCCCAGCAAAGACGGGCATCACCTGGAAGCCAACTAAAAAGCCGCGATGGTGGCGAAGCTGCCCGCCTCCCACCAGGCTGTGAGGTCCTAGATGATCATGCTCACTAGTATAAAAAGGGCCTATTGTCCCGGTTCATAAGGGCCTTTAGTCCCGGTTCTTACACGAACCGGGACTAAAGGCCGTCCACGTGGCCGCTGCCTGGAGGTCCACCTTTAGTCCCCGTTGATAACACCAACCGGTACTAAAGGGGATTTTATGATTTTATTGAAATTTTGTTTTATATATTTTTTTGAATTTTTTTCTTGATTTTCAAATTTCAGAATTATTTTAACCTATAATCTCTAACCACCCCTCATCACTGCTCAATTTAACCTCTAATCTCTAATCACCCCTCATCATTCCAACTCATCTAACTTCACGTACGGTCACCCATCCTCTCACTACTCCAGCCTGAGCATGCTTAACTTCCAGGTTCTATGTTCCCTCGTTTCCAAGTCTGCACTTGTTGTTTTCCTGACAATAGTAAGATGTCAATCCTATTAACCCTCAGGAATTTAGCTTGAGCGTGAAGTCACACATTTCACTGTTTGAGTTTGAAACTATTGTTCTAAAAAACAATAATTATTTAGTAACACTAATATTTATTGAATAAGTAGTTTGACTATAGTTTGACCATAGTTTGACCAGATTTGACCAAAATTCAAAAAAATTGAAATAATTATTTAGTAACACTAATATTTCTTGAATAAGTAGTTTGACCATTGTTTGACCACAGCTTGACCACAATTTGACCAGATTTGACCACAATTCAAAAAAACTGAAATAATTATTTAGTAACACTAATATTTCTTGAATAATTATTTAGTAACACTAATACTTCTTGAATAAGTAGTTTGACCATAGTTTTACCATATTTAACAAAAATTAAAAAAATTAAAAAAACTGAAATTTGAGCATAACTTTTTTTCCTTTTAGAATTTGAGGATTCTAAAAATTTGCAAACAGGCCGTAGGCTGTCAAAATCGGAGGCGGATTACTGTTTTTTCCTTTTTATCATTTTCTTTTGCTTTTTACAAAATTGGA
>NC_041383.1:821839811-821860921 GCF_002162155.2 Triticum dicoccoides | reverse complement strand
AATGCCTCAAACCCCATTAGTATCGGTTCGTGGCACGATACCGGTTTGTGCCACGAACTGGTACTAATGGGCATCGCACCCTTTAGTCCCAGTTCGTGGCACCAACCGGGACTAAAGGTCCCATTTGAACCGGGACCAATGCTCACATTAGTCCCGGTTCATGACTGAACCGGGACTAATGGACTTATCTGTCCCGAACAAAAGCCCTGTTTTCTACTAGTGGTACTCTAGCCGGATGTCTAGTTTGTATTGCTTCCAATCTGGTTAGATTGCATCTGCTTAGCTTACACATTATATCTTTGAATATGACATGCCTTTCTATTTTTGGTACGTACTAGTACATCTGTGTATTAACCATGTTCTTACACCAAACTAATGTTCTTGTGTATCCCTCATCAGTCACTTATGATTAGCCAGTCAGGCAAGTGGACTACTCCTTATTTAAAGAATGCAGCGTCAGCCTCCCAACATGATTCTCAAGAAACAGCAAGGCTAGATGAAGATAGTGAACGTAGCTCTGTAGTTGATTACCGCATTTCCCCTACACTAGCATCGCAGATGCTTGCTCTAACTTGGCAGCGTGATATGTGGTTGCATGTTGAATATGGTGTTGTAATTCTTCCAATCTAGTTAAACTGCATGTGCTAGTCTGCTTAGCTTATACATTATACCTGTTAATGTGACATGCCTTACTTTATTCAGTACATAGTACATCTGTCTATTAAGCATGTCCTTACATAAAACTATTGTTTTTTTGTATCCTGCATGAATCAATATGACGAGACACCTTTAGTATATGCAGTGCGATATTAGTTGCATCTTTCATATGATTTATAGCATGCGCTACTTCTAATTTGTTGAAATTCCATTTATGATGGGACGCTTGTAACTTGGCAGAGTCATATTGGTTGCATCTTTCATGTGGTGTCTAGCTTGGATTGCTTCTTATTTCTTGGAATGGTTTCTGCTTAGTTTACACAAACAGTTGTGAACATGCCATGTCGTCCTGTTTTTCGTACATATTCCATCCTGGTATCATGTGTTTGCCTTACATCAAAGTAGTGATTGTCAGTATCATGCATGAATGAGTTCTGAAGAGAGAATTTTATTGCTTTTCTTGTCGTTTTTACTTGACAATTCAAAATCAATAAAGCGGAAGGAAGTTAGCAAGGCAGCGGATAAAGGTGCTCCTTCCGAACGGAGGGCCTCTACAGTTTCTACTCCTCCACACCCCCAAGATGATTTCCAAGACAACACATGCATAGACACTCAACAAAGTTGTGTTTATGATGAGCACGTCTCCCCTAGTGCACCATCACCGGTGCTCCCTCTAACTTGGCACTGTTATATGTGGTTGCATGTTATGTGTGATGTCTAGCTTGTATTGCTTCTAATTTTGTTGAATTCCATCTGCTTACTTTACACATTATACTTGAATAAGACACATGTTCCTGTTTTTAGAACATACAATATCTGTCTATCACACCATGTTCTTACATCAAATTATTACTGTCGTGTAACCTGCAACAATCACTTATCATAAGACACGTTTGAGTTTGGAGTGTGATATAGGTTACATCTTGCATTCTTTTCTAGCTTGTACTACTAATTTGTTGAAATGGCACTTATGACTAGACAATTTAAATTGGTAGAGTGATATTCGTTGCATCTTTCATATGGTGTGTAGCTTTCATTGCTTCTAATTTGTTGAAATGCCTTCTCCTTAGTTTACACATCATAAGCTGTGAATATGCAATGTTGTGAATATGCAATGGCACTAATGACGAGAGACCACTAACATGGTAGTGTGATGTTGTTTGCATCTTGCATATGATTTATTTCTTGTACTGCTTCACATTTGTTTAAACGCCATTTATGATGAAACACTGTTAACTTGGCACAACGATATTTGTAGCATCTTTCATATGGTGTCTACCTTCCATTGCATTGCTTCTAATTTGGTGAAATGTCTTCTGCTTAGTTTACACATCATAGTTCTTGTTATCTCTTCCATCCTGTTTTCATACATATTACATCCTCCTATCATGTGGTTGTCTAACATCAAAGTTCAGTTCATCTGCATCAGGCATCAATTTGTTCTAAAGAACTAAATTATTATTTGTTTTTCTTGTCGTCTTGACTTAACATGGCACAGAGAAAGAGGAAGAAACACAGAATGGCAGGGAATGAGAAGCGGATGAATCCTGCAGATTCTGCTGGTACTGATGGTGCAACAGAAGGTCAAAGGCCAGCGGAAAATTCTACAAACAGGCATCCCATGCTACACGAGATGCAAAAAAAAGCCAAACATAAACAAATAGCTGCCACCAAACAAGCAGAGACAACACTAGTTCTTGCAACACCTTTCATAGTACTACCAGCTGCACGAGTTACTCGTGCGTCAACTGAGCTAGCAGCACGTTCCCAAGCTCCCTTGCCACCTGACACTACTTCCCAAGCACTCTTGACACAAGACGACTTGGCAATATCAGATGAACCTTGTGAGCTTCAACAGCAAGAAGGTAGTTGCTGGAGTCAAGTTACAGTTGCATGCTTCTTTATTTGTAGTCTCACAGTTGGATGTACAGTAACACTTCCTATATATGTTCGTTGTTGGACTAGCACCTTGGCGCAAGAGGAAACAAACACCAGGGATAATGCTCGATAGGTTAACTAAATCTAGAGGAGGAAGAATGGAGATCCGTTTTGAGGCAGGTTTTAAAAGGCCACGTGATGCTACAGAGTCAGCTAAGTTAGTATCAGAGGCAGCGGTTGCTGTTAGGTGTCATGTACGTATCCTCCCAACATGAATTAAGTACAGGAATGACAAAGACGAAACCCAGTTCAACACCTTCCTCGACCATTTATCTATAAGTATGGTTATGTATGGAAACTAGTAATATCGTCTTACTCCGTCCGATACTTTCTAGGTTGTTGTTAATGAGACACCCATAATTTTCAACAGATGAGGTTCAAGTTGGATAGCCAAGATGATGCAACCAGAGAAGGTTGCAACCATGTTTTCAAGTCTGCTCTGCGATAGTATCGGTATAACTTGAGGAAAACTCACTTTGAAGGCAAGGCTAACAGTGAACTTTCCCAAACATCTCTAGTGGAAAATATATCGGATGAAGACTGGAGGGGCCTTGTTAAACACTGGTCTGATCCGAAGTATCAGGTACATTATATATATGTGATCAGATCACATGTTGAAGTCCTATTTACGCATGTTCCACACAAATTTATCTTCTTGTAGGTGAACTGTTCAAAGAACAAGGCCAACCGTACGAATGTGAAATTCCAACAGACGACAGGATCTCGTAGCTATATTTTACACTGCGAGGCTCTTGTAATTAGCTGTTGTTTCATTCTTTTCGCTGTACCATATTATCAGATCTATATTGACTTGTTCGAAATGCAGAGGAAAGCCTGCAAGGACCAAAAAGTACCTGAACCAAATGCTGTGGAAATCTTCAAGGACTGTCACACTAGCAAGAAGAAGGGCATGACTACACCAGTCAAAACCGATGTTGTAAGTCCTTAATCCTCATGCCTTTTAACTTATACTTACTCTGACTTGTGCCTTGAACTGCATGGTTTGCACCCAATGTCTATTACTCTTTTTAATTTTATACACAATTATCTTAGCGTATCATTGCACCTTACAAGGTTTAAAAGAGAGGAGTGATGTTCCTTTGATCTTGACGCGTAATCTAGTTCCGTGCTGGACTTGCCCACACAACGTTACAATTGCCTGTTTGTCTGTTCTCAGTTGTTTTCTGATATGAATGATGTCATACTATGCTTACTGTATTATAAACTTCGTCTCTTTATCCTTAGCCCTTAATACAATGTGAAGAAATAGACAATACATTAGCGATGGTACATGGTCATATGTTTGGAACCTAGTTTTATTATGTACTTTGCAATAAAATACAACTAATATTTTACATGGGTTCACCAGAATAAGTTCTGTATATAGACCAAAGCTATTTTGTTTGGTTTTGCTGCCTCCTTAATATCTTCTATTCTGGTACTACTAATGTAGAAACTCAAATTTTCAGCGAGCTATGGAAAAAATGGTGGAACCGCCACCTTATGAAGGTGGCGAGGAAACTATAACCGCAATGTCAGCTCTTGCTGCAGTGGGTTAGTACCTGTGCACTAACAGTGCCAAAAGCACGTTCCTGCGTAATACTGGGTTGGTTGTTAAGGCAATCTCGTCCAAACTGCCTCATGATCAAGATATGCAACCTCAAAGCAATGTTGTATCTGCGCTCCAGACACAAGTCCATTCCCTAACAGAGACCCTATGTGAAACAAGGAGATACATTGTTCAATGTCGTCAAGATATGCATGGTTTTGAAACCAGACTATCAGACATTTGCTATGTTGTTCAGGAGCCTAGGAGAAATGAAGGCGAGGGTTATGGTGCTCCATCGGACAATACAGCATGAAAACGTAACAGTCAGGTCAAATGAACTGAGCTTCTGAACTTCTGGTGGTGCATTTATCTGCTAGACTGTTAAGTTTATGCCAACCTTCCTTTTGTTATATAGTTGTAATTTGTTTTGGTGCGATAAAAAATTTGTTCTTAACGTGAGCCACCGTCTGAAGAAAACAGCAAGCCATTTTTGTATAGTGTAGGGTGTTCCCCATATTTGCACTGGTGGCAATCTTTGATGCCGAGTGGATGTAATCTATGCAATCGCCTTAATAGCCTACGTTAGTTTCGGCCTTATTTATTTCCTATCCTACTTTTTCCCTGGTTTGTTAGTGGCCGCAACAACCATGGGCCATATACGGGCCGTAGGATCCATGAGTCTCCTACGGGTCGTCGATAAATGGGCCTCCATCAGGGCCATAGAGTCGGTGGGCCTCGGGTCGTCGGATAAATGGGTCTACATGGGCTATAAACGGGCGTAATTGGTATCATCCTAGCATGGTAATGGGCCGTTAACAGGCCGGAGGACAGCAAAGGCTTAATTCTGTCACAGGCATAACAGGTTGTTAACGGGCCAGAATATAGAACGGGCTGGAAACGGCGCAACGGATTAACAGGCCAGAAACGGGCTGACTCTTGCCATGGGCCTAATTTGGCCCATTAGGGGAACAGGCCAGTAACGGGCCAGAAGTTATCAAGCACCGGAAAGGAGCCCAAGAACGTATGGGCCATCAATAGGAGGAAAGCTAACATGGGCTGGAAACGGCGCAATAGGTTAACAGGCCAGAAATGGGCCGACTCTTGCCATGGGCCAAATTTGGCCTATTAGGGGAACAGGCCAGTAACGGGCCGGAAGTAATCAAGGGTCGGAAAGGAGCCCAAGAACGTATGGACCGTCAATAGGCCGAAAGCTACCACGGGCTGGAAACGACCCAAGTGAATCACGGGCCGTTAATGGGTACAAAGAAAACTACGTTGTGTCGCAGTGTGCAACCTGAGCCATAACAGGAGCTGAGATGGAGTTGAAGATGAAGCTCGGCACGTGAGAATCTCGAGCCTTGTGGATGTCATATGCTGGGTTGGGCACGTCCATGGGCTTGCCGTCCTTGTCGCAGAGCTTCTGCTCCGGCTGCTCCCTCTCCAGATCGAGGTCGGAGACGAGCTGCGCCCCACGGATGGCAGCCAAGGCTTGTGCGCGCCATACCAGAAAGTTGGAGTGATGGAGTCGGTCGGCTATGGGGATGAGGGCAGGCGCGGGGACAACGGAGCTTGAGGAGGCCATGGCTACGAGAGATGTCTTAGAGGAGATAGGCTCTGATACCATGAAAGATGGCTTGAAGCGCATGCCTAGCTGGGACGCGTTACGTGTTATATATAGCCGTAGGCTAGGGTTTACAGGATTCGGTAGTTAGGTTAGACTTGATCCTCAAGTTAGCTAATCTACAAGATAAGGATCGAAGGACAAACCTAACTACCAGATTACAAGATCCCACACACGCAACTTAACAGGTATATATGGTTTTATATGTACAACCGTATATATGTACATTGTATTCTAACAAATGACGGAGGCGAGGAATAAGACATAGGTGCCGGCGATTAATGGTGACTCAGACAAAGTACTTTGGCGGACTGTAGAGTGGAGCGAGCGAAAGATTTAGGACAAGGCTTTAAGGCAAGGTGGAGGTGTTGTCCGCATGGGTGAAGAACTTGTAGATGGTTTAGGACAGGCCCTAGGTAGATGGTTTTCGATGACTCTCTGTCTGATGAGGAGGAAGAAAGTGATACTCCCTCCTTTCCAAAATATAAGGCACGGTTTGACTTTTCTGGATTCTTTGTACAATTTTGACTATGATTTTGATGTATTGTACGCTTACAAAAATTAGTATACATACATATATAATAAAATTGTTTTCAAGACAAATAAGACAATGCTATTTATACATGTTCAATCCATATACTTTGATATATATTAGTGGTTGAAGTTGTGCATCAAAGACCATAAAAAGGTAATCGCGCCTTATATTTTGGGAAGAAGGGAGTAATGATTTTGAAATGGCCATTGTTGTGATCGTTAACGAGTACTTTCGGAGATGGGACTAGGATTACAGTTTGAATGCTTGTACATCAACCAAGATAGATCAGAGATCCATGAGAAGCTTATGAAGAATTATTTCAACCCCATTGCAATCTACCTGGAGAAGTATTTTCCTCGGTAGTTTCGGATGCACCGAATTCTCTTCCTCACCATTGCAAGATCTGTAGTCATGAGGAGTGCATTAGGGAAGATACATGAGATCCCTTTGATGAAGACTGTTGTGGATGTTTGAGGCTTGCCTATGGGTGTTCGGCCCACGCCATTCATGACTATCTCCGCATCGGGTTAGATTTAATCCAGGAGGAGGTTCAAACATAAACAGAAGCTGTTATTTAGATAGATGGGACATGGTACTTGAGGGAACCCAATGATGAAGATACTAAGAGGGTTTTGGCTTTGAGTGAAATACGAGGATGGCCTAGTATGCTTAGATCAATTGATTGCATGCACTGGACATGTAAGAATTGTCCCGCGTGGTGGAAAGATCAATATAAAGGGCACTTGAGAGATTCAACATTCTTTCTTAAGAGCATCTCCAGCCGTTGGCCCCCTAGGGGGCACGTAAAATAGCCGCCTGGGGGCAAGCCAGCGCAAAATATGGGCCTGGGCGCGAGTGGGTTCCCAGTCGCCGAACCCAGGGCCGCCCCCAGACGCCGTCTAAGTTAAAAGAAAAAACATTCAGCAAAGTTCGGCTAAACTCGGCTAAAATTCGGCAAACTTGGCATATATTGGTGATACGTCTCCGTCGTATCTATATTTTTTAATTGTTCCATGCCAATATTATACAACTTTCATATACTTTTGGTAACTTTTTATACTATTTTTGGGACTAACATATTGATCCAGTGCCCAGTGCCAGTTCATGCGTGTTGCATGTTTTATGTTTCGCAGAAAACTCATATCAAACGGAGTCCAAACAGAATAAAAAGGGACGAAGAATAATTTTGGAATATTTATGAATTTTGGGAAGAAGAATCAACGCGAGACGATGCTCGAGGGGCCCACGAGGCAGGGGGCGTGCCCCAGGGGGTGGGCATGCCCTGACCCTCGTGGACACCCCGTAAGGCGGTTGCTGCTCTTCTTTTGCCGCAAGAAACCTAATATCCGGGAAAAAATCGTGTTGAAGGTTTCAATCCAATCAGAGTTACGGATCTCCGGGAATATAAGAAATGGGGAAAGAGCATAATCGGGGACGCAGAAACAGAGAGAGACAGAGAGACAGATCCAATCTTGGAGGGGCTCTCACCCCTCCCATGCCATGGAGACCATGGACTGGAGGGGAAAACCTTCTCCCATCTAGGGAGAAGGTCAAGGAAGAAGAAGAAGAAGGGGGTTCTCTCCCCCTCTCTCCCGGTGGCGCCGGAACACCGCCGGGGCCATCATCATCACCGTGATCTACACCAACACCTCCGTCATCTTCCCCAACATCATCATCACCTCCCCCCATCTATATTCAGCGGTCTACTCTCCCGCAACCCGATGTACCCTCTACTTGAACATGGTGCTTTATGCTTCATATTATTATCCAATGATGTGTTGCCATCCTATGATGTATGAGTAGATTTTCGTTGTCCTATCGGTAATTGATGAATTGCTATGATTGGTTTAATTTGCTTGTGGTTATGTTGTTGTCCTTTGGTGCCCATAATATGAACGAGCACGTGGATCACACCATAGGGTTAGTTGTATGTTGATAGGACTATGTATTGGAGGGCAAGAGTGACAGAAGCTTCAACCTAGCATAGAAATTGATGCATACGGGATTGAAGGGGGACCAATATATCTTAATGCTATGGTTGGATTTTACTTTAATGAACGTTAGTAGTTGCGGATGCTTGCTAATAGTTCCAATCATAAGTGCATAGAATTCCAAGTCAGGGATGACATGGTAGCAGTGGCCTGTCCCACATAAAACTTGCTATCGGTCTAGTAAAGTAGTCAATTGCTTGGGGCAATTTCGCAACTCCTACCACCATTTTTCCACACTCGCTATACTAACTTTATTGTGTCTTTATCTAAACAGCCCCTAGTTTATATTTGTGTGCTCTTTATATTCTTGAAAACCTATCCCGTTACAACTACAAAGTACTTCTAGTTTCATACTTGTTTTAGGTAAAGCGAACGTTAAGCGTGCGTAGAGTTGTATCGGTGGTCAATAGAACTTGAGGGAATGTTTGTTCTACCTTTAGCTCCTTGTTGGGTTCGACACTCTTACTTATCGAAAGAGGCTATAATTGATCCCCTATACTTGTGGGTTATCAATTGACATGTTCGACACTTTACATATCAAATTTATTAAAAAAAGGCCGAAACTAGGGGGCGAAGAAGTCGCTGAACGCGGCGTAGTCGCCGCCGTTGCCGCCATCCTCGCCGTCGTCGTTGGTGGCCTTCTCCTCCTTGACGCGGACGCCCCTGCTGGACCCCTGCCCGGCGTCGCCATGGCAGACCGGTGGTGGTGGCGGCGGCGCGGCGTCGTCATCGCTATCGTCGAGGACGATGACGCCTCCTTCATCGCGGTCCCAGCGACGCTGTTCGTAGTGATGCAGAGCAGCGCATTGGTGCTCCATCTCCATCTTGAGATAGTCGCCGCGCGCCCATTTCAGGGCCGCCTCCTCGTCGAGCTCCACGTCGCCGTGCTCAGTCTTCACGGCGGGGAGCCCCGGCTCCGTCTTCACGGCCGCAAGCCCCGGCTCCGTCTTTGGTTTGACGAAGCGCGGAGGAGCCGACGAGGAGGCACGCGGCCGCCCTCGTTTATGACGATGCCGGCATTGCGAGTGCGCTGGCCAAGCGGCGTCTCCGCTGCGGGCTCGGCCTTGACGCTGAGCAAAGCCGGCGAGCCAGAGGAGTGGGAAGAAGAACGGGAGGAGGAGTGCGAGGAGGAAGTCGAGGACGAACCGAACCTCCTGGGCATCCATTGCCCGTCGCGTCGGTTCGTCGTGGCAGGGTATGCCAGCGGCGGTTCGTTGCCGTCCTCGAGGTACGACAGCACACCGTCGAGCGTGCGGCCGGGGGCGCCCCACCAAACGTGGCGCCCCTCGCTGTTCTTGACGCCGCCCACCACCGGTGCCCCGTTGGTGGACGCCAGCCTCTGCTCCTTGCGGCGCTGGAAATACACCGTCCACGCCACGTGGTTGTCGGCGGCGTACTGAGGGAGGGCGAGCTGCTCCTCTGTGAGGGATTCTCGCACGCGGTCGATCTCGGTAGCGAAGTAGGCGGGGCGCGCCTCGACGTCGGGCACTGGGGGAATGCGCACTCCCCCGTTGCTGAGTCTCCACCCCGTCGGCTCGGCGCGCATGTCCGGTGGCGCGGGGATGTTCGCCTCGAACAGGAGCCACGCCTCCCACTCATGAAGCGAGCGGCGGCCGAAGCCGTTGGCCGCCACCGCGTCGCCGGGGAAACGCGCGGCCATCGGGCGCTTGGGAGTGAGGGAGAGGGTGGGAAGAAGCGACGGATGTGCATGGGAGAGGGAGAGCTCGGCGGCGGTCGATGGACTAGGGCTGGTGTGGCTAGAGGCGAGGGTGGCCACCAGCTTATATAGTCGCGCCCGTGTGTACGCGTGGCGGGAGGGGAGGCGTCACTGCGCCGCCCCGTTACGCGCCGCTCGTGATGAGGAATCAATGGCAAGGCTGACCAGCGGCGGCAGCGCGTCAGCCTTGGCATTGATTCCCGCGGGAACCGAGGCGATGAGGGCGACGAAGTGGCCGTCTCGCTGACTCGGCAGGCCCGTGGCTATTTCGCGCCAAAACCACTCGCCCGGTGCCCCCGGGCGCCCCCAAGCGCGCCGAGTTCGGTCTGGGCCCGCCGGCGCTGATTTCGGCCCAAGCCAGCGAAAAACGGTTCCTGGGGGCGCCACTAGACCGTTTTTTCGGTGCCGGCGCCAAAAAATGCCTGGGAAGGCCGTGTATGGGGCGCGGCTGGAGATGCTCTAAGGCACTTGCATTGGAGGATCTAAGGACTTGACATTCGTACTTTGGATTGCTCGTCTCTCATAAGGATATGAATGTGCTGTCAGGATAACCCCTGTTTGGAAGTCTTCTTGCTGGAAATGCTTCTCCTTGCAACTATGTTATTAATGGTCATCATTACACGATGGGTTACTATCTTGCAGATGCATGACATCTATCCTCCATGGGAGTAGTACAGAACACCTTGAGACCATAACATTAGAGAAGTGTATATTGCGTATGCACTCCTAAGATAAATAGCAACACTGATAAATAGTACTCCTTCCATTTCTAAATATAAGATATTTTAAAGATTTCAATAAAAATTATATATGGATGTATATAGACCATAGTTTTAAATAGCCGGCTATAGCTCCGCTATAGCTCGATATAGCCTTTTGAGTAGGGTGCCGCTAAATGATCGCCTTCAGAAATAGCCCACTATAGTCTGCTTTAGCCCGCTATAGCTCCGCTATAATTGATTTGAAGGCCGCTATGCACCTGGCCTCAGATGATTTTTATTTCCAGGTGGAAGCCCAACAAAATGTCACCGACACGACAGGCAACTTAAGTGCTTATTAATGCAAGTGGCGAACGAATCTGCATTATCACCATTAAATAATGCTTACATTGAGGAAAGATCGAAGTTGACGTTGATATTGGCGCGCCTATGCAACTGGCCTCGGATGATTTTTATTTCTAGGAGAGTGGAAGCCCAACAAAACGTCATCGACGCTATGGGCAACTTAACGGTGAATAGCTGTCTGGTAAATAGCTATCTTTCGTCACAATGTATATTGCACATGACGTCACAGTGTCTCCATTGGTGATGACAATAGCGGCCGATTTACAATGGTTGGACGTACTCCCCATTTACAATAGTACTGATTGACAGATTGTAAATTGATTATCCAATGTCAAATTTCAATAATCTAGCTAGTGTAGTACACCCTCTGTTCCTAAATATGAGCCCTTCTAGAGATTTTAATAGGGACTACATACGAAGCAAAATGAGTGACTCTACACTCTAAACTACGTCTATATCAATGTTTTAAATAGCGGGCTGTGTCCATAGGGGCACAAATATCAAGGTCAACTTCGATCTTTCATCAACGTAAGCATCATTTAATGGTGATAATGCAGATTCGTTCGCCACTTGCATTAAGAAGTTAAGTTGCCCATTGTGTCGGTGCCGTTTTGTTCGGCTTCCATCTAGAAATAAAAATCATCTGAAGCCAGGTGCATAGGGAATATCAAGGTCACCTTCGATCTTTCATCAACGTACGCATCATTTAATGGTGATAATGCAGATTCGTCCGCCACTTGCATTAGGGCATCAGCAGTGTGTTGGAGGCGGCGTTGCCTCTAAGCCGGGACCCACACGAAGCCTCTAAGCTCAGCTGAAAATGACGTAGTGTATAGCATCTGCTAGTGCCTCTAAGCTGGGACACAGTCAACAAGTAAACAAGTAATTCCTCCATGACTTTAGAGCTGTTCACAAGTGTGAAAGAACCCAGCCATACAAAGAGTTGATTCTTTTGAATTTTTTAAGTGAATGGAGGCTGCCTCTTACCTTAGAGGCGACGCCAACGATTTTTGTGTTAGAGGCGAGGACTGCAATGTATAGCGTCAGCCTCCCAGACCTTAGAGGCAATCTTAGAGGCGGAAAAAGACCACACTGTGGATGCTCTTGTGCCTTTTAGAAATAAAAATCATCTGCGGCCAAGTGCATTGGCCCCCAAATATCGAGGTCAAATTCGATCGTCTTTCATCAATGTAAGCATCATTTAATGGCCATAATGCAGATTCGTTCCCCACTTGCATTAATAATGCAGCTCAGTAGTACTCTGTCCTAGGTAAGCCTGCTATACTAGTATTTCTTTCAGCCACTTGATCACATTTCCATCCAACTCAACCTGCGGCAGGGATTTTTTTTTCTAGTTTCCCGTTGTACATGCATGTGCTTTCTAGATCCATATACACGCTAAATCTAGGATGCCCTTACAATGCATCGTCAGATCTGAATGCCCGCAAAAAAAAATGAATGATTGTGTTTGTTCTATCTAACGGATGCGGTTCAATGTGGTCCTATATCGGTCCGCTAACTGGTCCAGACGCACTTTTTTCCTACAAATCAGAGAAAACCAAAGTTGGGTTTTGCCGGAGTCCGAATGTCTGCCTCACGAATCTAAAACCACGACGTACCCATCTCCTCTCCGTCCACATGGCGGAAGGCCACTGATGCAGTTTGATGGAAGGATTAGTATGCTTTAGCATTTGGCGGATAGCATGTTTGGCGTTTGGCAGAAGCCACTAATCACTTTCTTTTGAAAAAAATATCCTTCATTCTTTTTCTCCATATTCTCATTTGGTGAAAGCAAGTAGGCTGACCACCAGTTTATTTGGCGGACGTCAGTTCAAATGCTTAAGCAAGCTACTAGTCTAATTGCTTCATTTCGCGGAAGCTAGTTCAGACATTGGATTAGTATCCTTCCGCCAAAGCCAAACAATAGGCTATTATTTATAAGCTTCATTTTGTGGAAGCTTTGAATTAACAGCTTTACTATGCGAATGCTTTAGGAGCTTTTGGGGGGAAGCTTTAGTAGCTTCATATGGCGGAAGCAACCATCCACCATGGTGCTTGGTGCTTAGTGCCTCATTTAGCCCGCTGCTTAGTAAATATCTGCTATTAATTAAATCACAAATCACTTTTTTTTATAATTTAATAGAGGAGGACAAATGCGGATAGTTTTGTATGGATTGGCCCCCCCGCTGCTTAGTAAATACTAATTTTACAAGGTTTCTGCTTCGGTGTTCATGGACTGGTCCCTCCGGTCCACGGACGTGCATGTCCGGTTTGTGGGTTAGTGTTGGAGATGCGCTTAATCGGTATGCCGGCTTTAATCATAAATCAGTATTTATACCTTCCGAAGCTAAAATTGTATGTATACTAGGTTGTTGAAATTTGATCTAAGATAGTCAATTTACAATCCGGCAATCAGTAGTACACAAGTCCTCATCATGTGGTCACAATTGTGGGTTTGCGCAATAGTTCGCTGCTATTGTCATAAGCCAATGTAGACACTGTGACATCATGTAGGTACTCATTAGCCATTTTGTGACATCTCAAGCAAAAAAGTGATTCGTACCATAAGCAGCTGAACTGTGCTTAGTCTGGTCATAGTGGAAGTAACTTGGCTAGTAACATAATGTATTTCAAGACAAGTTTGCTTGTGTGGCATGTACTTTATGTTGAGAGCCGTGTTTAGAGTAACATAATACGTTACTGTAACATAACGCAACCCAAAACAAAATGGGTCCACAATCTAATAAATGCAACCATCTATGATATTACTTCTATGTTAGTCTGCACAATAAAGATACTCCCTCTGTTTCATTTTAGTCTGCATATCAAATTCGGTCCAAATTGAGCTTTGTAAAATTTGACTAACTTTATATTAAAACATATCAACATTCGCAATAAGAAGTCAATATTATCAGATGCAACATGAAATGTATTTTCATACTATATAATTTTACTATTGTAGATGTTTGTATTTTTATATAAATTTGGTCAAACTTTGTGTTGTTTGACTTCAACCAAATTTTATACGCGGACTAAAAATAAACCGAGGGAATAATAAAATGCAGTAGTGTTATATGCATGACACTACTCTTAAGTTACTTCCCACTATGACTAGCCTTAGGTCTTTCCTATGGCGTATTTAAGTAACTCCAGCTCTATTGGCCGTGATGCAAGTTAGATTCCTTGACTTGAGGCAGCACTGCACGTCACCCATTCCGATCCAAAGATTCCGGTATTCCCGCTTTCATCAACTTGCGTGCATCAGGCGACCTCCAAGTGTCCGTAAACTATTCTTGAATTTGCGATCTTACAACTGCCTCTCTCGGGCTTCCTTATAATCCCATGTAGTTGTGCGAGTTGATGCACAATTCGCAGCATTAGCCACCATCCATCAGTTGGTAGCGACACCACAAACACAAAACACACAAGAGAGAGAAAGTGGGAGAGCAGCAATGGCGGACTTCACGCTTGGCTTAGCCAAGACGGCGGTGGAGGGGACCCTGAGCAGGGTCCGGTTCGCGATCGATGAAGAGAACAACCTGAAGGCAGCAGCGCAGCTAGACCTGGCATTCATCACTGGGGAATTTGGAATGATGCAATCCTTTCTGGAAGTCGCCAGTAAGGAGCGTGCCAGGGATGAAGTGGTGAAGACCTGGGTGCGGCAGCTCCGAGACCTGGCCTTCGATGTCGAAGACTGCGTCGAGTTCGTTATCCACCTGGATAACGACTCGAACTGGAACTGGGTGTGGCGCCTGGTGCCATCCTGCATGGCACCACCTCGGACTCGAGACCTCAACAGGGCGGTTGCTGATTTGAAGAAGCTCAAGACGAGGGTCGAGGAGGTGAGCCAGAGGAACACTCGCTACAACCTTATAAGCGACTCTGGCTCCAATCCTGTCTCATCGGCTGAGGAGCTCCCCACCACCAGCTCATCAATGATCCACATCCTGATGGAGCTATATGGGAGGCCAATGGGAAGCACCGTGGTTTTTGCAACGTCCAAAAGTTGATAACCAATGAGGGCAATGACCTTCAAGTAATCTCATTGTGGGCAAGTTCAGGATCTGATATTGAGGGGGCTCAAATCATTAATAAGGCGTATTGCGACGCAAAAATCAGCAAGATTTTTGAAGTATTTGCCTGGGTAAAGCTGACACATCCATTCAACCTTGATGAGTTTCTCAAGAACTTGCAGACTCAGTTACAAAACAGCACTCTATTTTGCCAAGGTGGCGACTTCAAGGGCAAGACTTCTGAAGATGATCCCATGAAGCAATTGACTGCGCAGAAATATCTGGTCATCCTAGAAGGAATATGCAATGCTGTGGAGTGGGATAGCATCATAACACACCTGCCAGATAATAACAATGGCAGCCGGATTGTCGTGTCCACCAAGCAGATTGGGGATGCAATTCTTTTCGCAGCGGACCAATACCAGGTATCAATGCTCAGAGAGATGACAGGTGGTCACTATCTTTGTGCATTTCATAATGAGGTAACGCCCTAAGACCCGGAAAACTTTAATTTATTAGTACGTACACTTTCTATAAATTACTTTGTCCATGCTTTTTCCCACTTCATTTTATAGGTAATCATAACATGTGTGTAAAATATCTAAGAATTTTAATGCCAATAAATAGTGTAGATTAAGGCTGGTCATAATGGTGGTATTATCATACATGACAACTAGACATTTTTTTTGTGGCGGCACACAATTATCTGAGAGAAAAGAAACCTGCATATCATAATATGATAGCATGTCATATTAAAAAATGTACTAATACTATGTGTAATGCATGACAATAAATGAGCTCACATGATACTATGTATTGTGGAGGTAGTATCATATACATGATACTACAGTATGATATTCCATTGTGACAAGTCTAACATCATACTCCCACGGAGTATCAAATAGTGCTGCGAGTTCATATTTGGGCAGATTCAGTGCTCCACCTTGTACTATATATATCTTAATCATTATCCCTATATAAAATATGATGTAATATCATATCTAATGAGTAAAGAGAGAGCAAGATGAATGTATGCCTGCACGCATCATGCCCAAAGAAGTAGTGAATGGAAACGTAATTAAAACTCATGCACCACCGCTACGTCTAATTAAGACGTCAAAAGAAACAAAGGATTAATCCTTAAACTAGTTGTTTGTATTTTGACATAGTTAAGTCATTTTTACAATGAAGTAAAAGGTAAGAAAAAATTATGACCGTGCACAGTTTATAAGACAAGGAACAAATCACCGTCACTGCATCTAGAAAATGTGATCCAACCTTGGCCCAAAAATTCTGAGAAAAGAACCATAGATGTATATTGCACGCATCTAGTAAGGCAATCTACTTTTTCAGAATGTGTAGTTTTATAAGTCAAAACTGAAGGTGAGGAGGCTATATAAATTTCTATTGCATCAATGCCAAAGAAATATTCCTAGATCTATCACAGGATGTAGTTTGATCAAGCTCTGGATCTCAATTGCACCAATGCTAACTTCCGACAGAGCGAACACACGGTCTCCCAAACAATCGCACAAGGGTCGGCTGCAGAACACACTCAGACAAACACGTCATATCGAATTTAGTTAGAGGCACATATTGTGCCTCGTGTTTTCCTCTTATTGCTTATGTAACAATGGTACTTGCAGTAGTTACAGCAGGCTACTCACTAGGTTAGCCCCGTAGACCAACATTCTTTTGGGCACACTCTGCCCTCCGGCCCACCACGAGAAACTTCCTTGCGAGTCACTCTTCTCCATATTGTTTTCAGCAAAGATGACCTTTCAGAAAGGCCGGTGATATGCACCGGCGCACCGGCCCAAATTTGGGTCGGTCGGCCTGCAGCCGTCGGATTTCATGGATCGTAACCATCCACTGCATCTTCTTCATGAGTCTGTGAGAAGGGTCCCCCGCATCTCATGGGTCTGCCTCATCTCGCCGGGCACATATTCTATGGACGTCGCCCTCGCCGGCCGTCCACGTCACCGGTCGCCGTCCCTGCCGTCCGTCCTCGCGGCCCTTGCCGTCCATTCTCGTTGCCGTCACCGCCCTCGCCTGCCGTCCTTAATTCCTCGTCGCGCCTCGCGCTCGACACACGCTAGAAGCCATACCAGAAAGCTCCAGAGTATCTTAGGATCTTCCGCGCCTCGCGCTCGACACACGAGATTTGGCCGCTCGCCAAAGGAAGCTAGGTCCCGGCGGCTATCTCAAGGACGATGCTTGTGTCTGTGTACCGTTGGCTCCATGGTGTTGTGCATCGCGCGGTAGAGGGAGTTGTACTCCCTTCGTCCCATAATGTAAGACGTTTTTTGATACTACACTAGTGTCAAAAGCGTCTTATATTATGGGGCGGAGGGAGTAGAAGGGAAAGAATAGGATGTGTAGCACAATGAATTGATCGGTGCACCAGGCACGTATATATGAGTACAGAAGGGGGGGGGGGGTCGGTGTCAAATCCGGCATATCTCTTAGTAGGGGTCCTAAACTAGGCGTCTTGGAGCGATGGTAACATGGACACGGGATTTTACCCAGGTTCGGGCCCTCTTGATGGAGGTAAAACCCTACATCCTGCTTTTGATTATATTCATATGGGGTGTAGTACAGAGTACATGTGTCTACCAAGAGATTTATCTAATGAATATCATACTGTCTATGGACTAGCCTGGCCTCGGTTTATATAACACATCGAAGGCCTAGGGTTTAGGAGAGTCCTCGTCTTGGGCGCCAAGTCTTGTGGAGTCTTCCTTGTATGCGGCAGGGGCTGTCTGAACTGGCCCATGATTGAGCCACAATGGGGGTCCTCGGCCCGATCCAGCTGGTCGGGGGATGACGTGGTGGGCACCCCCTAGTCCAGGACACCGTCAGTAGCCCCCCTGAATCGGTCTGCAAGTTGGGGACGCTCCTCGATTCTTCCGAACTGTTCTTCGTCTTCGGTCGTCGGTCTTGAAAACTGGTTCAACAAATCTTCTCATCTTTAATTTTGAGGATCACCAAAGTGAATTCGAAGAGTTTACACATCGGGTATCCGAGGAGCCCCTTTAAGTCTTCGGCCTTCAACAATTCCTTATTATTTTTATGCCACACCTCGGGTTTGAGGTTGTTCCCGTGCGGTGTCCCAACACCGGACCGCATTTGAGGTATCCTTTGTAGCCGAGCACCAACGCCGAACTGTATCCGAGCTCCAACGCAGGACTGTATCCAAGCTCCAACGCTGGAGAGTATCCGAGCTCCAACGCCAGGCTATATCTGAGGTGTCATAGATCACCTTGGCTCAAAAAAGTCGAAGGAGTTTAGCCGAACTTAATGCCAGAAATGCCCTCTATGGAGCCAGCCACTTGCATCCGAGCTATATCCTGAAATGCTTTCGAGGTGGTTCAGCACCTCGGTCATGGGCTGATTGTTTGCGGATTTTATTTCCGACGCATGTAAATTTATTCGATGTCAATATGTATAACCTGTAGCCCTCAAGGTGTGTGTCAGTCTAAAACCCGAGATGCACCTGAAGGAAAACATGAAACTGCTGAGCGTAGTAGCCCCTGAGACTCACGTCGATTCGCAAAATCAGCCTGAGGATCAACTCCTAGCTCGGTAGCATACGTAGGAATAGAAACACAGTGTAGTGTATTAGAAATAATAGATACTCGTCGCCGGAGAGCCGGTTGGCGAGGCGGCCGGCAAGGCAGACGGGGAGCCAGTTGGCGAGGCGGTTCGTCCCATGGTGCGAGGGCCACCAAAGCCTGGAGGCGGTCTGAGAGCCGCACAAGGCTGTCGAGCTGACGGGGTCGCCAAAGGGCCGCCGGTGGTTGACGGTGACCGGGCAACAAGAGGCACCTGCTGCTGAAACGATAATATCTTCTCATTAAAGTAACATGTCGGGATGTGAACACACGATGTGATACAGGGTCGTAGCAGCGGTAGCCTTTTGTGTTAGGTGGATAGCCGAGAAAGATGCAAGCAACAGAGCGGGGTGCAAGTTTATAAGGCGCAGTGGCGGCGATGCTAGGGTAGCAGAGACGGCCGAAGATGCAGAGGCCACCATAAGATGGGGCGCACCAAGGAGGAGATGGTGAGGGGCGTAGTTTCAGCGTGGGTGACATGGGCGGATGTTGATGAGGAGGGTGGCGGTGGCGAGAGCATCCGGCCAAAACCGGGGAGGCACGTTAGAGTGAAAAAGCAATGTGCGGACGCGGTCATTAAGAATGCAAAGGATACGCTCGGCACGACCATTTTGTTGGGACGTGTAGGGACAAGTAAGGCGGAAGATAGTGTCGTGGGAGGCTAGAAGGTTATGAACAACAACGTCGTCAAAATCTTTTCCGTTGTCATTTTGGAATGCAAGGATAGGACGACCAAACTGTGTCGTGACATAGGAATAAAAGGCGGTGAGTGTGGCAAGAGCGTCGGACTTGCGACGAAGATGAAATGTCCATACATAATGAGAGAAATCATCTAAGATCACCAAATAGTATAGCTATTTGGTAGCCCGTGTTTCTTGCAACCGGGGATTTCCAAACATCACTATGCAATAACTAAAAAAGAAAAGTGGAAGTAGTGGTAGATGTGCTAAAGGGAAGACGAACGTGCTTGCCGAGATGACAAGCCTCACAAGTATGGTCGTCGATCTTATTGCATGAGAATGAAAAACTCTTAAGAATGTGACGCAAAGTGGTGGGGTTCGGGTGTCCCAAACGAGCATGCTAGAGGTCGACACCTGCGGCGAGGGCGACTGGAGTGGTGGAGGCAGTGGCGGAGGAGTGTATTGGATAGAGCTCGTCAGGACAATCACATCGGTGAAGGACCATCCGAGTACGGGTGTCCTTCACAGAAAAACCAACAGCATCAAATTCAATGGTAATGGAATTCTCACGAGCAAGACGACGAACATATACATGGTTCCTATTTCCTAACTAAATCAGGAGAACCAAGAATATCAGACATAGTGATAGGCGTAGATGTAGAAGGAAACGAAGTACGACCAACATGTGTGATAGGTAAAGTGGAACCGTTACCAACGGTGATGCGAGTAGGAGTACGAACCGGATTGAAGGAGGTTAGAGTACCGGGATGAGATGTCATGTGGGCAGTGGCGCCCGAGTCCATGTACCAAGCGTCGCCGGTACCAAGCGCCGCCGGTGATGGGGCCGAGTGCAGTGCAGCCAAAGAAGTAGGGTCCCATGGCGGTGAGACCGGGGCGGGCAGAACATAGCCGCAGGCCATCGTCATGGGGACCAGAGCCGCGGAGCCGGCACCGGCCAGCTGCGGCGGCACGACGTAGGGGGCCATCTGCTGCAGCACGGCATAAGGGGCCGGCTGCTGCGGCACGGCGTAAGGCGCCTGCTGCTGGGGCGCTACGATCAGCGCCTGATGGATGGCCGCAGCCCAAGGCGTCGTGGCCTGCTGCTGGCGGGGCGGGCCCGTCTTGGCCAGTGCCCTTCCGACCACGACGGTAACCACGACGGCGATCATAGGAGGCCGGCTGGGGCGACAGCCCCTGGAAGAATCCCGCGGGCGGCGGTTACGAGCCGTAGGAGGCCTCAGTCAGAGGGAACCGCGGCGCAGTGGGCGCTAGCAAGGGCGGCGGTGGCGGACCGCCGTGTATGTTCCGGCGTAGAGAGCGGTGTGGGTGGCCCTGGTTGTCGCCATCTGCATGCGGCGTGGGAGGTGGAGACGGTACGGGTTAGGGGTCGACGCGGGTGGAAAGGCAGGGCTGGTTGGAAGGCGGCATGGGTGGGAGGCGGCGCAGATGGGAAGGCGACGAGGGTGGGAAGAGGACACGGGTTGGGAGGCGGCGCAGGTGCGGAAGCGGGAGAGCAGCGGCAACCGGCGGCAGCGGCGGCTAGAGAGGAGACGACGGCGGTGGCGGCGGGTGGCGGCGGTGTCGGGTAGGGTTTGACGAGGTGGGGGGAGGAGGAGCGGCGCGGGTGGGGAGTGTGGTGCGGAAGCAGGATGCGCTGCGATCAGCGGCGGCGGCGGCTAAGGAGGCCGCGGCGGCGGCGGCTGGTGCGGCGTGTGGCGGGAGAGCAGCGGC
>NC_041383.1:821837440-821839334 GCF_002162155.2 Triticum dicoccoides | reverse complement strand
CCGTGGGAAGATTTGGTGTTTGATGTCAAAATGAGCTCAATCGAGCGTTTAGTGCTTTTGACCAGCAGCTCTATGTCCTTTGTCTCGCCGACCGTCTTGTCGACTTCCACGGATCCCCATACACTGTGTGCATGCATGCAGCACTTTATCTTTGTGGCCCACGCATCTCCTTCAAGTCTTACTTCCGTTTTACTTGGTCCGTGTCACAGCTTGACCATAACGAATAATTATTTAACTCCATTTGGACAAAACTTGACACCAAAGCTTATGCATGGTGTTCTTCGACTGATCGTTACTTTCGATGGTGAGGATGTTATTGATTGTGAACCTATATTAAACTTTTTTTTTGAGGGAAGAACCTATATTAGGCTATTTACACATAGGAATGAAAAAAGTCGCGGAAAACCGAATTATTATACAATACTCACCTTCTGTAACAAGGTGGGATTATTTAGCTACTATGTTTACATAAGCAACACGCTTTACTTCTGATACCAAATGTTAGCTTCCTCACGGATCCAACACGCGATCTCTTGAAGGTTCACACAAGCACCTGGCGTAGAACACAAGCAGACGAACGGAGATTATCCATGTATCGTGCCTCATGTTTTCCTCTGATTGATTTACTTATTTTTTTTCTGGTGATTACCACCGACCCATGCCGTTGGTTACTCGGTGTACATGCAGCGAGAACTACCGAACTCATTGGTATACTAGGTGAACCTCTTTTTTGGCATGCATTTTTTTAGAAAATAGTGTGGCCGTGCTGGGCTTACCAGCGCTTATTGACTCACATCGAAATACTTTCACGATAGTGAGAGGCGACACTGCACTTGCATCAAATTGGCTATTTTCTTTCCCCTAAATTTTTATTTGGCTATTTTCCTTTTGCGAAACTCTGAAATCTGGTACTCAACACTCACTAATTTCCTGACGCCTAGGGCATGGAAAACCGTAGTCGACATATTTTGTTTTTGCGGGGGTGGCCGACATCTATTGCAGTCCATGTTACTGTAGATATGTTTAACCAATCACAACGATCCTCTCAATAAATCTTCCGAAAGAAGTGCCTAAATTAACAACTCTCATTATTACCTGCAGGGTTCAGGGCGTCGAAATGTCATGTGTAACATTATTTGGCTATTAAAACGTCCTGGTGTGATCTCTGTTTGGGGGACTGGTAATGATAAATCAACTCTTGTCAAAGAACTGTTCAACCTTATAACAAATGGGAATGAAGAAAAAATAATGTCTCAAAAGCCAGAAGATATAAGGTACGGATGGGTTGATGTGGCCCAACCATTCAGTTTGAAGAAGTTCTGCCAGGGCTTGTTGCAGTCGTTCGTTGAAAATGTTCCTAAATTCGACGAGGATACATTTGACTTCGACGAGGATAATATTGACCCCCACGAGGAAGATTTCGATTATGATACTGAGTCCGTCCAGGGTATTCGGTAAGCAATTGAAGGCTACGAGTATGGTGAAGATTCTGTGGATATGGTGGGATTGTTACGTAGGGAGCTTTGTAAGCGTGACTGCCTGGTAGTTATTAACGGCATGCAGTCCACAGAAGACTGGCAGTTAATAAAAAGCACATTGACACCAGAAGGTAATAAAAGTCATATAATTGTCATAACAGATGCCGAGACTGTGGCCACAAGCTGTGTAGATCATGAATATCATGCACTGAATGTCGACGACGTGGCCCTTCATCCTTCCATGCAGGTATGCTTACTCCTGTAATAAGGTTAATTACGTACTTCCTTCGCCTCGTCTACCAGCCAGTTTAACTTTCATACTCTCCGCACAGTAGTTTTCTTGAATGTCAACCCACTCAAAATTTGATCAAATTTGTTGAAAAAAGTTAAATACATTTTGTGAGAAATCTAATGGG
>NC_041383.1:821824489-821837202 GCF_002162155.2 Triticum dicoccoides | reverse complement strand
AAAAAATTAAATACGCACTACACTTTCGGACGGATGGACTGCCCTTTTTTTAGATAAAAAAAGTTAAATCACATCTCCGCCAGTACGTTTGACTTGCTATTCTAAATAGCTTTGGTGTACCATCTGTGAAGTTTGTAAAATAATTGATATCGTCGCCTTATTTGTGGTGCATACCAGATTAAGGTAGCGCAGTAATAAAAATAGAAGAGGACGATGTGACCTCCTCTTATTTTACAGGGTACTGTAATAGTTAGTGGAGATTCCCCATCGTCTTCTCTTTTTTAATCAGAGGAGAAGTATATTCCAGTACACTATCATTAATTTCTTTATGCAGCTACCTGGCCAAAAATACACAAAAATTGAAATAAGAAAGTAACCCCAACATACATGCATGCATCTGGACCAACCAGCCGCTCAGAACCAACATCAAAGGGCGGCCCCCGGACGGTCATTGCAGCAAACACATGGAAGAGTAGGAGACATCGTCCAGGCCGCCACAATCACCGAGAGGAAGGAACTAAGAGCATCTACAGCCGGACTATGAAAATCCGGTCTCTCGAACGCCCACGGACGTGCTCTCGCTTCCATGAACAGTGACTGTTCATGCCTAAATTAGACACTCTGCATCCAAGTTCATCTTATTTCAATCCCTAGGTCCATACAAAGCATGCAAAAGAAAACCTAGGTAGTACCTATTATGCAGTACCCTAGCCAATCTTTGTCGTCGTAGATGTCCACGACGATGGTGCCGGGTGCTGGCTGTACGGGCGGGTAGGAGGGCTTCGGCTCATCATCCTCCTATTCGGCCTCATCCAAGTAGACGAGCATCTCTCCCTCCTCCGCGGCCTCCATCTCCTGCTGGCGATGGTATCTAGACTTCACAGCTAATTCCGAGCGGAGGGAATCGAGCATGGCCTCCTGCTCCGCCTGCAGATCCTCGTCGCCAACGTCTCCCACATCCTCCTCCTCCTCCTCCTCCTCCTCCTCCTCCTCCTCCATCTCATCCTCATTCTCCTCATCCTCGTCCTCCTCCTCCTCGTCGTCCTCCTCCTCCTCGTCCTCCTCCTCCTCCTCCTCCAACTCCTTCTCCGGATCCAGTGCATCCGGAGATAGCGCCGCGGTCATCCGGTCTTCGCGCCTTGCCCGGATATAATCAAGGAGCTTGAGCCGGCGCTCCGGCGTTAGAAATGGGTGGCTCCTCACCCGGCGGCTTGGGGGCATGGCTAATAGGCGGATGGGGGAGTGGATAGTGGCGGCGGCGGCGGACAGGCAGAGGAAAATGTGGATGATAGTGGTGCCGCCGGTCGACTTCTATAACCGGGCTAGGCACTACACGGCCTGTCGGAGCGACGCTACGCTGCGACATCGGTCCGACGGAGGAGACGAGCTTCGGACCGCTGGGTTTCCGGGAGTTTGCGCATGGGATCCCGCCGTCAGTCTGACGTGGTGGCGTACCCGGGTGCCCCATATCCGCCTTTATTTGGGTGGATATGAGCGGTGCCGGTCGGCTCGGGCATTTGAGTGCCGTTTGAGGCGCCCGTCTGGGTCAAAATTTCGCGACTGAACAGTGACCGGACGGCCTGCCCGGGTGTCTGGGTCGAAATTTCATGACCGAATAGTGACCGGGCGGCCTGCCCGGGCGTATAAGGAGGCTTTGAGGCGCCCGACTGTAGATGCTCTAATGACCTAGCGTCATTGGTGAGCCCACGTATGAGAGATTGTCGGCCTAAGGCTGGTATCATAGGGATCTAATTTATTGCCATGCATAATCCATTCTCTATTTCCTCGTTTAATATTATGCCACCTCAACAAACATGCCTAGTTAGCATGTACTCTCTCCGTCCCAAAATAAGCGTTTTAGCTTTAGTACAAAGTTATACTAAAGTTAAGATATTTATTTTTAGGACGGAGGGAGTATAATACCATCTATGATACTCCTATTGTGACCAGCCTAAACAATCCAGTGAAGAGCGGAGGAGATGCAGTTGATCAAGGAAATCACCAAACCAATCTACTCTTCATGTGACTCGGCATGCACTAGCACCAAAACTATTGCAATGGAGAAAGTGTTCTTTTAGAAAAAATGAAAAAGGAATCATGGAAGGTGTCTACAATCCTTCTTTGGTCTCCGACCCAACAAAAATAGAAGTTGTAATGTTTGGTTCGGTTGCGCAGGATGGCACATACCAAACTTCGTTCTTAATGAACTCTTAATGTTTGGTTCTTAATAGAGCCACACCTTTCGTTCTTTACGTGGATTAGGATTGTAGACCGAATTCGGATCAATTAGGATTCAAAGGTCGTAGCTTATATGACAATCAACTGTTTATTGTGTCTTAATGAACTCTTAATTACCTGCAGATCCATAGCTATATGGAGGAACTCTTTTGGCAACTACGACATCGTCAAGTCATCTCCTTGTATGGGGCTGATGGTGACACATCAACTATCTTAAAACAAGTGTGCGAGGATACGGATGTTTTTGAGTATGTATGGGTGGACATAACCTATCCACTCAAAAAGGAGGAATTCCGTATGCGCTTGTTCAAAGAAATATTTCCGGATGAGGAAGACGAGGGGGAGCTCGCTGAAAGCTATCCTTGGGATCTTGTTGGAAACGGGATTTTCATTATAAACGGTCTGCAATCCACGAAACAGTGGAACTTGATAGAACCATACCTCCTGAAGCCCAATTCTGAGAATCGTATAATCCTGATTGCAAATGAAGAAAGCGTGGCCAAACATTTAGCAGAACGTCTGAAATTCGACACCACCATTCGTCCGCTGACAAAGGTACTATAAGCTTCACTAGCAACGATGATAGCCAATGTTATGTACTATAAGTACTTTGATGTTGCACTAAATTAAATTGTTTAACCATATGCTCTCCAGCACTTACCACCAAAATATTGCAAGCTCAACTGCACCAGGAATCTTCGTAGTCGTCCTAATTAGTTATACATATTCTGTTACCGGAGACATGAAATTTAACAGCTCTCTCTCTCTCTCTCTCTCTCTCTCTCTTTCTGACACGGACACATGCAGGCTTCTGACTACTATGAATATGGAGATAATAATGCGGCTCCTCGAAGTATATTTCTGTCCAACAGAACAGAAGAGATAGATTATATACCTTCTCAACAAGAGATAGTTCGGAAGATGGCCGCCATTTCAGAAACTACTGGGGTCACCTCGGTATGGGGCATTGCTGGTGTTGGGAAATCAGCACTCGTGAGACGCTGTTACAATAATGCAGCACGGACGAGCCGAACTAGTATTTTTTTCTTTAAAAGGGTTGCATGGGTCGATTTGCCACCTGGTCCGTTTGATTTGTTGGAATTTTCTCGGCTCTTACTTCTGGATTTCCATCGCCGTAAACTTGAAGACATGGAAGCTGCAGCAATTGGTATTATGGAGGGTGAGGATCCAATTCAAGGGTGTCGTGAAATTCTGCGTCAAGCCAAGTGCCTCATCGTTATTGATGGTCTGCAGTCCATATGTGACTGGGACTTAATCGAAACTACCTTTTTATCCCAGCCTACTAGAAAGGTCACAATAATTGTCATCACAACTGAAGAAAGCATCGCCAAACATAGTGCCAAGAAGCACCCAGATCAACTGATCAATGTCAAGTGTCTAGAAGACGGCGAGGCCTATGATCTCTTTAAACAGGTCGGTTTAATTGCTCTGAAACATTGCCCTCCTATATTTCTTTTGCAGTTTTTGATTATTAATATTCCTAGAAAGTAGGCATTTCATGAAAGTCGGGATAATCGACAAAAGCTAGAGAGGCGACACACGTGAGAGCCCGCCAGAAATATCCGATAGGGACCCCCGCGACATCTCTAGGAAGGAACTTGGGCGTGCACCCCATGCACTATCGCCACCACCCACCCCTTCCTCGCATCCCTTGTCTTGCCCTCACTACAGGAGCCACCGACGAAGCCCTCGCTTCCTATGAGCAATGTAGCGGCGGGGCACTTTACTTTGTCACATGGTGTGTCGGGTCCAGCCGATGGCAGCTTCCTGTCACGGAGGTGGGTCCAAGTCATTGGATACGGCGCAGTGGTGCTTCTGGTCATGTGGCGCGGATGGTGTTCTCCAGTTGAAGTAGGAGTAGCAGCGGCTATTCTGGTTGTACTCTCCGTGTATTAGCAGCATGCTTGCGCTTGGAGGCATCGTGCTAAAAGACCGGGTGTGCCAGCCAGACATGGTCGGTGGTGCGAGACTACAGGGCATAAGCCTTTGCGATGGTAATACCTATGGGCGGTGTAACCTTCCTGAAGGTGTCATAGAGGTGTTTCCTTCTCCCATGCCAATCAAAACTCTGGGGCAAACAACAAATCCGGGTCTCCCTAGATCGAACGATGACGCAACTTGCGTCGTGTACCCTATTGTGGGCATCATTTTAGAGTTGGTCTTGACAGGAGGAACCAGTGATTGATGGTAGGTTTGAGCTGTAGGCGACACTTCTTTGTCCCTATGTTGTCCTGATAAGGATGGCTGAGGCATGAAGACGATGCTTCGCAGCGGGAAGCCGCAATCCTCCATTGCGGCGTAGCGTTGAGGAGGTGGCGCACTGTGGCATGGCCAAGGCATAGTTGCTCGAAAAAATTTGTGGGTGTGTATCGTCGCCAAGGTGATGCAGTGTCGACCCATGGTTTATTGCCTCAGGGCTCCACCAAAGACAAAGATGTGAAATGTGGGGCCCACCTGTCATAAAAGTTGTCACTTACCAAGTGAGCCATGTTTTTTGTACAAAAAACTGACGGTTCATTGGTGGTTGTACAGCACGAAAACAAATTGTGGTGGCAATCAACATATTTCGACGCAATTGTCGTGGTTGTATGAAATCCACTCCACTAAGGCTTGATATGTAATACAAAAAATTATTGGGCCATCGTCGTCCATGAAACCTTGATTCGAGGACCTTGTCCAAGTTTGTTCACATAGCTTTGATGCAGTCATCGTTACAAAGGATTGAATGCGTGAATAAGAAGCATGTCCACTTGTCCCTCTATCTACTGCCCGACGTTGGACTCTCCAGTGTGTTAGTTCCTTTATTACACATAGCAATCTGTATTATCTAAAATATGCCATTACATATAGATAGATAGATAAATAGATAAATAGATAGATAGATAGATAAACTAAGCAATTGGGGCACCACAGTGCTTCGAATTGCCTGTCGTGGGAACAAATCTGACAGTAGAGTATAGGGTAGGTAATAGAGGGCAGAATCCTAGCTACGGTGTGATTGTACACTCGGATTTACGAGTTAAGGCCCCTCTTAGAAGAGGTAAAAGCCCTATGTCTCGGTGCTGCGGGAATTGTGTTTCTGGAGTGTTGAGTTACAGGGGGTGCGAACCCTTGTGCAGGAGGGAAGGGGCGGCTTATATAGACTCCGTTGGCCCCTTCGTCTACTTCCTGGCACCCAGGGGTTCGGCGATGGAGTTAAAGAAAAGGAGCGTTACAGGTAACGCTAGAATTAGATGCTCTTAATGGTGGCGAACTGATCGCCCGCCAGTTACTGTCTCAGGGTGATCTTTGGTGTTCTGTGGTCGAGTGACACTTAATACTCCGAGTGGATTGGAATGGTCGAGTGACGGTGAGGCTTCCGAGTGGTCCTTGCTTCTGAGTTGTCCTTGCTTCCGAGTGACTTGTTTCCGTGTGACTCGTAGGCTACAGGCACTTCAGTCGACCACTCTTCTCTAACTTTGTAGGCCTTTACTTCTTTGTAGTGTCTTTGGGTAGGGCATGTAGGTCAGGCCTAGGAACCTACCTAGACATATGTCCTCGTCATTAGCCTCCGAATAGATCGGGGTCCAAGTGAGAAAGGTTTGGACGGAATTCGACTGGGTTCAACGCATCGGATGCATTTTGCAGTTCTGCAGATTTCGAGGTTGCTTTAAGTCTTTGTCAATTACCTTCATCGATTCCAGCTTTTCGTGTGACCAAGTGAAACAAAGAGATCATTGAGCATTGGGGCATACCCGAATAACCAGGGAGATCTTTGATGCAATCGATTGCTCTGTCAGTCCTGGATTTCGCGGCATTCAAAATTTTGGAGAAGTGCATCCCTTCCCTTTCTTCCTCATCCGCTCGCCTCGCCCCTTCTTCAACCTCTGCGCTACCCAGATCTGCTCGCCTCCAACGACCACGACAGCAATGGTGAAGGACAAGACCGCCAAGTTGGAGCGCGCCAAGAAGGTGAGTAAGGCGAAAAAGGAGGAGGATCTCAATGGGCTCGTCGTTGATGGCCTGTTGGCTCCTGGGTCTTGGAGACTGCCGGAGGACGGAGAGATCGAGCCGGTGCCGCGCCCTGAAGAGTGGGTTCTCCTCACCACACACCTGGAACGAGGTTTCTCACTGCCCCCTCATCCATTCTTCTGAGGTTTCTTGAACTTCTTCGGCGCCCAGGACCACCACTTGCCTGGGAATGTGATATCGTACCTTGCTGCTTTCATATTGTTGTGTGAAAACTTGTTGGGTTGTCATCCCCATGGTGGGCGCCAACTGTTGTTGGAACTGATATGATATTAGAGCATAGGGTAGGTAATGTAGGGCAGTGTCCTAGCTATGGTGTGATTGTACACTCGGATTTACGAGTTCAAGCCCCTCTTACAAGAGGTAAAAGCCCTACGTCTCGGTGTTGTGGGAGCTGTATTTCTGGAGTGTTGAGTTACAGGGGGTGTGAACCCATGTGCAGGAGGGAAGGGACGACTTATATAGAGTCCACTGGCCCCTTCTTCTACTCCATGGCACCCAAGGGTTATGTGATGGAGTTAAAGAAAAGGAGCGTTACAGGTAACGCTAGCCAGTAACGCTAGCATTTGATGCTCTTAATGGTGGCGAACTTATCGCCTGTCAGTTACTGTCTCAGGGTGATCTTTGGTGTTCTTTGGTCGAGTGACACTTGATACTCCGAGTGGATTGGAATGGTCGAGTGACGGTGAGCCTTCCGAGTGGTCCTTGCTTCTGAGTGACTTGTTTCCGAGTGACTCATAGGCTGCAGGCACTTCAGTCGACCACTATCCTCTAACTTTGTAGTGTCTTTGGGTAGGGCATGTAGATCAGGCCTAGGACCCTACCCTAGACACATGTCCTCGTCATTAGCCTCCGAATGGATCGGGGTACGAGTGAGAAATGTTTGGACGGAATTCGACTGGGTTCAACGCCTCGGATGCACTTTGCAGTTCCACAGATTTCGAGGTTGCTTTAACTCTTTGTCAATCACCTCGATCGATTCCAGCTTGTCGTGTGACCGAGTGGAACAAAGAGACCATTTAGCATTGGTGCAGACCCGAATGACCAGGGAGATCTTTGATGCAATCGATTGCTTTGTCAGTCCCAGACTTCGGAGGATTCGAAATTCTGGAGAAGTGCACGGGGCGGCAACTGCGTGGTAAGCGGGGCAAGTGGGCGAGGCTCCTCACTTCTCGTGCCACCTTTATCGCCATGTAGTGCGCAGACTCCGCGCAGAGATTTTGCTGGCCCACAGGTCAGTAACTCAGGCTGTGGGGTTTTAAAAATGGAGCGGCTGAGTGGGATACAAAATCCCTTCCCTTTCTTCCTCATCCGCTCATCTCACCCCTTCTTCCACCTCCGCGCCACCCAAATCTGCTCGCCTCCAATGGCCATAACAACAATGGTGAAGGACAAGACCGCCAACTTGGAGCGCCCCAAGAAGGAGAGTAAGGCGAAAAAGGGGTCGGGCTAGCGGTCGGTGTTGTCGCTGAGCTGGATCCAAGGAGACTGAATGCCGTCAACGGTTGCGGAGGAGGATCTCAACGGGCTCGTCGTTGACGGCCTGTTGGCTCCGGGGTCTTGGAGACTGCCGGAGGACGGAGAGATCGAGCCGGCGGCGCGCCTTGAAGAGCGGTTTCTCATCACCACGCACCTCGAACGAGGTTTCTCACTGCCCCCTCATGCATTCTTTCGAGGTTTGTTGAACTTCTTCGGCGCCCAACTCCACCACTTGCCTCTAAATGCGATATTGTACCTTGCTGCTTTCATATCGTTGTGTGAAAACTTCTTGGGCTGTCATCCCCATGGTGGGCGCCATCTGTCGTGGGAACAGATCTGACAGTAGAGTATAGGGTAGGTAATGAAGGGCGGTGTACTAGCTACAATGTGATTGTACACTCGGATTTTCTAGTTCAAGCCCCTCTCAGAACAGGTAAAAGCCCTACATCTTGGTGCTACGAGCGAGCTGTGTTTCTGGAGTGTTGAGTTACAGGGGGTGTGAACCCTTGTGCAGGAGGGAAGGGGCGGCTTATGTAGAGTCCGCTGGCCCCTTCGTCTACTCCCTGGCACCCAAGGGTTCGGCGATGGAGTTAACGAAAAGGAGTGTTATAGGTAACGCTAGCATTAGATGCTCTTAATGCTGGAGAACTGATCGCCCGTCAGTTACTGTCTCAGGGTGATTTTTGGTCTTCTGTGGTCGAGTGACACTTGATACTCTGAGTGGATTGGAATGGGCGAGTGACGGTGAGGCTTCCGAGTGGGTCCTTGCTTCCGAGTGACTTGTTTCCGAGTGACTCGTAGGCTGCAGGCACTTTAGTCGACCACTCTTATCTAACTTTGTAGGCCTTGACTTCTTTGTAGTGTCTTTGGGTAGGGCATGTAGATCAGGCCTAGGACCCTACCCTAGACACTTGTCCTCGTCATTAGCCTCCGAATGGATCGGGGTCCGAGTGAGAAAGGTTTGGACGTAATTCGACTGGGTTCAACGCCTCGGATGCATTTTGCAGTTCTGCAGATTTAGAGGTTGCTTTAACACTTTGTCAATCGCCTCGATCGATTCCAGCTTGTCATGTGACTGAGTGACACAAAGAGACCATTGAGCATTGGGGCAGATCCGAGTGACCAGGGAGATCTTTGATGCAATCGATTGCTCTGTCAATCCTGGATTTTGCGGGATTCAAAATATTGGAGGAGTGCGCGAGACGATAACTGCGTGGTAAGCGGGGCAAGTGGGCGAGGCCCCTCGATTCTCGCTCCGCCTTTAGCACCACGTAGTGCGCAGACTCCACGCAGAGATTTTGCTGGCCCACGGGTCAGTGACTCGGATTGTGGGGTTATAAAAACGGATCGGCCGAGGAGGATACAAAATCCCTTCCCTTTCTTCCTCATCCGCTCAACTTGCCCCTTCTTCCACCTCTGCGCCAACCAGATCTGCTCGCCTCCAACTACTAATGTAGCAATGCTGAAGGACAAGACCGCCAAGTTGGAGCGCGCCAAGAAGGCGGGTAAGGCGAAAAAGGGGTCGGCCTCGCGGCCGGTGCTGCCGTCGGGTTGGACCCAATGAGACTGCATGCTGTCGACGATTGTGGAGGAGGATCTCAACGGGCTCGTTGTTTACGACATGTTGGCTCCTGGGTCTTGGAGACTGCCGGAGGACTGAGAGATCGAGCCGGCGCCGCGCCCTGAATAGCAGGTTCTCCTCACCACGCACCTGCAACGACGTTTCTCACTGCCCCCTCATGCATTCTTACGAGATTTCTTGAACTTCTTCGGCGCCCAACTCCACCACTTGCCTCCGAATGTGACTCGTAGGCCGCGGGCACTTCAGTCCACCACTCTTCTCTAACTTTGTAGGCCTTGACTTCTTCGTAGTGTCTTTGGGTAGGGCATGTAGGTCAGGCCTAGGACCCTACCCTAGACACATGTTCTCGTCATTGCCCTTATGTTTGTGTATGATTTTATCGAATTTGAATTTCAACATTTATACCCAGTTATAATTTCTGGGTATATACCCCAAACCATTGAAGATAGTCTCTCGTACTCAAAACATTGTGGAAAATTTATCAACATACCCAGCAAATTTATACATATGGTCCAATATGAACAAAAATTCATAAGGAAACTTAATCAGAATCAGAGCTCAAACTTTTTGCAGTAATTCATAATCATGTTAAACATTATACGTATAAAATTTCAAGAAATATGATGCACCATATCTACTACTTTGGGCCCCGTGTAAGGTAACTCATTAATATGTCTTATCGTATTCCATCTTAAAAACTCAATCGAGCATTTTACATCGTGCGTCTTGAATATGTCTTTTTTGGATAAAGTCCACAAGGAGGCTGTTGGAAACTATAAGCATATACGGACTATACAAAAGAGTCCTACTCCCTCTGTCCGAAAAAACTCATCCCTACTTTATCTCTCAAATGGATGTATCTAGCACTAACTTTGTGTTAGATTCATCCATTTGATGGACAAGTTTTTTCGGATGGAGGGAGTATTTGTTAGGGACCTACGGATCAATTTTGGATAAGTCCTAGTTTTTACAATAAGATGAGCGACATGGTGTGATAATATAGACGTATAGAAAATAGAATAACGTAAAAAAGCATAGCATGCTGCTTATATTTCTATATAAGATATAAACATCAAATTGTTTTCCATTAAATCATACATCTTTTGCTATTTTTCTACGAGTTAGTTTCGCAATGATGAATTTTGGACGTGAGAATGATGTACACAAGCAAATGCGAAGCATGCGTGCAAAGATCAGAAATATAAAAATTTTATTCCCTATATAAATTATTTATTTTATTATTATAATTGTAAAATACTGCAACTCATAAGTACATTGAAAGTAATGAAATATTCTTTTTTGTGAACTGGAATTATATTAATTAACCAGGGGATTACAATCAATTTGGCACAGCGGTAAATTTTACAGGTCCTAGTGAAATATTATTTAGTCCTAACCTCTACAAATTCTGTGTTGCATCCTTCATACATAACAGGATCTAATTTTAAAAAGACGTACATAGTCATCCAGTGTGGGTTTACGAATCCCTTAGGTCACAGTGTATGTCCCTCAATTTCAACCCTCCCTAAACATGGATGCTACCCTCATCGAAATTCGAGGCCATAGCAAGTGTCGCGTAGCTAATAAAGCAAAAACAGGATTGAAATAGTCAGATGTATGAAACTTCCCCATTTATATTATACTTGAGATGTTATTGAGGGATAAAACCACACTTTTTCTCCAAACAGATGGCTAGACCACTAACCGACGTCATGTACAACTTGCAAGATCTAGAAACGCTTGACCACATAGCGCTTGTCAGGCAAAGAAAATATTTACCCAGCTCCTCTGTTTTCCATTCTCGCCTTTCTTTCCAATCTTGTTGTTGATGTTCAGTCCAATCCATTCCATTGTGTTCTGTTCTGGTGTTCAATTCATTCGTTCATAGAATTTTGTTTAGTTCAATCAGAGATTGCTTAGTTCTTATTTATTTTTATGGAAATCCATTGTTCAACTTGTATCTACCATGTTTCACGAAAAAAAACTTGTATCCACCATAAAATCCTGATCTAAAGTTCAACAGCAGATTATTCTGTGGTTATAAAGAAAGTACGAAGTCAAATTTGGTTTTATGAATTTCACAATCTATTTTGTTTTACCGCAGATTATTGATCCTGGGGAGCTGGCTAGCATAAAGGGAAAGGTGGACCTTGCAAAACTTGTGGCGAAATGTGGCGGGCTTCCCAAAGTAGTGTCTGCTATAGGCAATGTCTCGGGCACATTCTTGGAGGATATGAATACTGACTTTATGCTCAAATTGGAGGAGGACCCTCAGTTCCATAGTTTGAGTGGTCTATTATCTTGGATGCATTCCTATTTTGATGCTTGTTCAGATTTGGTAAAGACATGTATCTTCTACCTATCTGTCTTCCCTGCAAGAAGCCAAATTAGGCGACGTCGTCTCCTGAGGAGATGGATCGCAGATGGCTACTCCAAGGACACACCTGGTTGTACCGCAATGGAGAACGCGCAAGGTCTCTTCTCTCAACTCACTAAACTGAGCATAATCCAGCAAGCAACAAGCAAAGACATTTGTCAGGTCAACTGTTTCTTTCGTGAATACATCGTCTCACGTCCAATGGAGGATAATCTTGTTTTTGCATTGGAGGGACGTTGCAGTCCAAACACACCACGCACAGGACAACACCTGACAATAATGAGTACCTGGCACAGGGACGAAAATGTTTTTGAGAGCATCGATCTCACACGGTTGCGGTCTTTGACAATATTTGGGGAATGGTTTTCATTCTTTATCTCTGAAAAGATGAAGCGTCTTCGAGTGCTTGACTTAGAAAACATGACAGCTGTAACAAATGCTGATATTGAGCAGATCTTTGTGAAGCTATTGAGCCTCAAGTTCATCTCCCTACGAGGATGCAACAAGATTAGTCGTCTTCCGGATACATTGGGAGGGCTGAGGCAGCTACAGACTCTTGATATAAGATTCACTTCCATAGTCGTGTTGCCATCTGCAATCCTCAAGCTACATAGGCTGCAATACATTCGTGTTGGTACCATTGTATTGCCAGATGACGACTGGACATCTGCATCAACAGAAGATAGGGTCACAAGCCAACTACCAAAAGCAACATTAGGAGAAGCAGAAAGCAGTGGTACCTGCATACCTGCAGTTCAGACAACAGCACCAACATCAACAGAAGCAGAAAGCAATGATACCAGCATACCTGCAGGACGGCCAATAGCACCAACATCAACAGAAGCAGGAAGCAGTTATACCAGCATACCTACAGGCCGGCCAATAGCACCAACATCAACAGAAGCGGAAAGTGGTGACAACAACATACCTGCAGGTCAGCCAAGAGCACCAACATCAACAGAAGCAGAAAGCAGTGATACCGGCATACCTGCAGGCCAGCCAATATCA
>NC_041383.1:821750251-821824151 GCF_002162155.2 Triticum dicoccoides | reverse complement strand
CCAACATCAACAGAAGCAGAAAGCAACGACAACAACATACCTGCAGGCCAGCCAATAGCACCAACATCAACAGAAGAAGAAAGCAGTGATACCGGCATACCTGCAGGCCAGCCAATGTCACCAACATCAACAGAAGCAGAAAGCAGTGATACTAGCATACCTGCAAGCCAGCCAATATCACCAACATCAACAGAAGCAGAAAGCAATGACAACAACATACCTGCAGGCCAGCCAATAGCACGAACATCAACAGAAGCAGAAAGCAGTGATAACAGCATACCTGTAGGCCAGGTAATAGCACCAATATCTCATGAAAGTAGCATGGCCGGGAGCCGAGCACAGGCAACAACATCACCAGAAGCCCCGCACAGGCTAATGCTACCAAAGGTGGGATGGGCATCCAAACTGTCGCGTACCTGGAGGAGCATGTGTGGGTGGGAAAGAGAGATATATGGTGTTGAGGTTCCTGTAGGAATGGAGAAACTTGCGGCCTTGCATACTGTTGGTGTGGTGAATGTGAAAGCAGCAGGTGGGAAGGCCTTTTTGAAGAACCTCAAAAAACAAACCCAATTGCTCAAGCTCAGAGTGTGCGGCGTCAACAGGAAAAACTGGGAGCTGCTGTGTTCTGCCCTCACAGATCACGGCAATCTAGAATCCTTGTCAGTGCGATTTGATGAGGATTGCATCGACGATAGCTTCAAGCCACCCAAGACCCTCAAGAGCCTTAAGCTGTACGGGCCTATAACAAGATTGCCAGAAGTCACTATGAAGGTTCTTATCAATCTCACAAAGTTGGATCTTGAGATGACTATTAAAAGGCGAGCCGACATGCACTTATTCTTGAAAGAAAAATTGCCGCGTCATGGTATCATAAATCGTCTCTGCATCAATGTGAAAGGAAACCAAGAGGTAGATTTTAGCTCGAGTGAATTCCAGTACGGTGATACTTTTCGACCTCGGCTCATCAAGATGGATTGCAACTCCAATTTAAAGGTCACTTTCGGAGGCATGTTCACAAGGGCTGAGCTGCTAATAATCCAGTGCTCTGAAGGATCATTTTTCGAGGTTCTTGGGAGCAATGGGCTAAATCCTATGGAGTGTCTTAAGACACTCTGGCTTAAGGGTTTCTACAGCGAGGACCAACGGCAGGACCTGGAGAAACTTGTTGGCAGTCATTGTTCGGGCACAGTTGTCTTGAAGGTGGACCCACTGTAATGCATGCTTTCTTTCTTGCCTTCCTTCCGTACGTCGTTTTTGTTATCTTTTCTTGTACACTTTGACATGTATCATTTCCATTTTCTGTACTAGTTGTAAAACTCTATGATTTATATTAAATGAAACTGGAAGTGCGCCCTCTTTGTCATAAAAAATTGACATATATGTATCTTCCTTTCCGCATTGCCATGAGAAAAGCTATATTCTTAGCTTCAACCAGCAGCATCCCTAACGTGTCTAACGGGATTTGTTGTAATCAACATGTTTCTCATCATTATGAATTGTGGCAAAACAATTGATTCCATGCTGGCAGTGTGAGATACTCAGATGTATATCATAAAATCAGGTTTTCCAACCCGCGAAGCGCCTCGCACGCGTGTCCGGGGGCCGAGATCCGCCGCAGGCTCTCCTCCTCCTCGCCGCCGCCGGAGGGCGTTCGCCAGGCGAAGCCCGTGCGACGCTGGTGGCGGCGGGGCCTCACACTCCCTCCCCTGTTCGGGATTCCGGCGACTCGAGTGACGCTGCTCATGGGGGCGCGGGGTTTGGTGAGGTCCCTCGTGGCGGGGCCGTGCGGATCCGGCGGCGGTGCGCCCTGTAGCGGTGGCGGCAGGGGCCTGCTTGTGGTGGCGTCGGCTGACGGGATCTGGCCAGATCCCGCCCGTCGGACTCCATAAAGAGTATGTGTAAGTTTCTTCAATAAGTACAATGTACTTTAACGATAATGATTTAAATTTCATTGCTACTACATAAAACATGAGATATTTCCAATATATAGGTAATTTCAAAGGAAGGCAAAGTAAAAGTTGGACATGAAACTAGGTTAGCACAAATACCTTAGGCAGCCTCTTCACCAGAACTTCTTCACTCGATACAATGTCGGAGAATTGTGTATGAACATCTTTAATTTTTGCAACTGCCTTAGCTCCACCAAATGAAACTTGGTATGGGCAATCCTCAATCACAAATTCTTTAACCGATGCAAGATTACTGTGTCAAATGTCGCCTGGAATGGATGTTATACTTAGGCCACCAATTCTCAGTGAGACGGGGGATGTGAGGTTCTAATTCTATAGGCAGCTGGGAACATATTGAAATATATCCCCACATCTCGTTAAGATAGGCCTTTGGAGAGATGATGGCAATGCCAATCACCTTTGCCAATTGTCATTTGGGCGCCTACTAACTACAAGATCTTTCAAATATGGAAAAGTTGGACATGAAACAAGGGTAAGCACGAATACCTTAGGCGACCTCTTCACCAGAACTTCTTCACTCCTTTCAATTTTGGACAATTGCGTCTCAGCACCTGCTTTATTTTGGTACCTGTCTTAGCTCCACCAAATGAAACTAGGTAATGAAACTTGCACGGTCCATAACCTTAATTTGCCATGGTTCATAAACTAATTTTCCCATGACCCATAAACTACATTTGACATGGTTCAAGAGAGAAAACAAATTCTTAAAGCTTGCCACCAGATTGTTGCAACAAGGCCTAAATTTTCCTTGTTTGGTAGACAGAAACTGTTTTGAATTTCCCATGTGAGAATATGGAAATATTATAAGTTTGCCATTGGTAGAAAAACATGATTATAATGATTGACGAATATGAGAAAAAATACGTGAATTTGAGTTAGCACTAGTCAAAACTGGGATGAGTCGACACCAAAACCGGTCAAAACTGTGACCGGGGATGAACCTTGTCCCGTTTCGGTAGTTGGGGGTGCAAGTTGTCCGGATTTAAAGTTGAGGGTCCAAATATAGACTCCACCGAAAGTTGAGGGACGAAAAGTATATTTTTCTCATTTCTAAACATGGCTCCATTTTTTTACACATTTTTTCCATGAATTAATGAGCATACTTCTAAGTTTGGGAACATGGCAAATTTAGGAGTATTTTTATAGGAATTTAGTTCTCTGAAACACCTGGCAATTTTTGGTGAGATGGAAAATTTAGTTCGAAACCATGGCAAGTTTGGAAATCTGTAATGTAGCTTGGAGAAGACACAAGCATAGCAGATCAAAAATGGTTGATTGATTGATTACAGCGGCGACAACAACACTAAACTCGGCGCATGGCAATTTTAGAAAAATTGTAAACACAAAGCAGAGCCGATGAAATTGATTGTTTGTCCTACAATTGATTGATTACAGCAGCATCACGAAAGTTGACATGAGACATGAGGAAGGAGAGGCACACACAAAAACGACGACGGATGCCATACGAGGACAGGTTTGTACATTACCGACGTTTCAAGCCTGAGGGCGCACAACGTTATCTTTGTCGTGGTGTGAGGGCCAACGTATGGAAGCCTATGATCGTCGGATCTGATGGTTTGTTGTTCGGCGATGATCATTTATGCCATGAAAATTGTTTGAGAAAATCTTACTTCCTCCGTCTATGTGTACAAGTCATTTTAGGGCATCTTCAACCGTTTGTATGTTACCTTATTGGTAAAATATATGCCATGTCATCAACCAACACGTTAACATAAAACATTTTTAATGGGTTGTATCTAGTTTATTCAATAGGATGTGAGATAATAAATAAAGTGCTCTCTGATTCTACATTGGAGCTTGTGCAAGGGGTGTTGGTTCATGTACATACAACCTTCCTCTCTTTCCTCGTTTATTCCATGATACATCATCAAAAATTCTATGTGGCAAAGTCTACCAACAACTATCTTAGGCTAGTTATAGTGGGTAGTAACTTAAACTAGTAACATGTATATGTTACTAGTCTATGTTACTACCATCATAGTGGGTAGTAACATATGTGTAGTGTCATGCAAGCCTTCATTTATTATGTTGTAGACTCACTTTATATTGGGATGTGTTATGTTACGGTAACATACTATGTTATCACAAGCACCTCTCTCCTCATTAACTCCATGCCACATAAGCATATATGTCTTGGGGTGCGTTATGTTACAACCTAAGTTACTCCCACTATGGCTAGCCTTACAACCATTGAAGCTGCCCTTAGGTTATGCACAGCGACCAAGGCGGAGAGGAAAATAGAGAACTTAATGTTTATTGCTAATTAATAGCATTGCATGCAATGAACTAAACACTGCATGTCATGTTTGGTAGTCTCAAGTCATTGAAAGCATGTACGCCCCACATCTCTTATTGGCTGATATGTTAAGAAACTAGAAACGAGGTAGGAGTTAATACACCGCGCCTAAGTGTTTTGGGATTATTTGGTTTTCATAAGTGATTTATACACTTAGACGGAGGGAGTAGTGTGATGGAGGCCAACATTAGGAACCGAGGGATCAGACTAAAGGTAACTTTTGTCAGTAATAACTTTGGAATCGTTGATCTCCGATCCGACGACGCAGACCATCGTCCTCCAAATCCCGAATCCATCCTTCTGATGTTGCGAGATCGAGCAAAGGCCGCCGTCGCCGGCGCCGCCGACCTCCCGCCGGACATGCTGGCCAACATCCACGCCTGCCTAAGCACCCTCGACCGCCTGGCCTTCGCCGCCGCCTTCCCCGCCTCGCACGACGCATTCAGGCCAAAGGCACCGTGGCTCGTCCTGCCCGGCGGCGACAAAACGGACACCGCGACGCTCTTCTCCCTCTTCGACCGGAGCACCGCTACCCTGCGCTGCGCGGCCATGTCATCCTGGGCTCCTCCTCCGGCGGCTGGCTCGTCACCGCCGATGACCGGGCCCATATCCGCCTCGTCAACCCGGTCACTGGTGCGCAACACGGACTCCTGGCCATCACCAGCATCCCCGCCTCTTGGAGAAGTGGGGCGGCTTTAGAGCATCTCCAACAGCCGCGCTATAGCGCCGCGCGCAAAAAACCTTTTAGCGCGCGCGCTGCGGCTGGTTTTGCGCGCCCGCCTGCGCTGGCTCCAGCAGCCACGCCATAATGCAGCGTGCGTGCGCCGTTCCAGCAGAGCGCAAAAATACAGCGCGCGCGACTCGCCGGGCATTTTGCATATATGGATATTTTGGACAAAAATGAACATGTAAAATTTGACACAAACAAGTTGATGAATAAAAGTTCATGCCCACAAGTTCATCAAAATCATGCCCACAAGTTCATCCAACCAAGTTCAAATGCAAACTAAAAGTTCAAGACATGAAAGACACATCAAGCTTCATCTTCATCTTCCTCTTCTTCGTCTTCGTCCTCATCTTCCGAAGACGACTCTTCCGCCTCCGAAGATGAACCTTCCTCCCTATCCTCATCATGCACCGCATCATGTGAAGCTCCGACGATGTTGGCAAGATCTTCAACGGCATCTTTATGGGAATGTGTGTGAGAAGCCATGGCGGGCGGAGGTGCACCCATGGCGGCCGGAGGTGCACCCGGTGTGCGCGTCCATGGCGGGGGGCAGGGCGCCGGCGTCGGCGCGCGCGGGGCGTAGGACGAGGAGAGGGAGAGAGTGCGGGCGCGAGTGCTCGAGTGTGCCGCGCGCTGTAGCTGGCGCTCAAAATACACCGCGCGGATAAGTGTTTTTGACCGCGCGCCCAACCCGTTATCGCGCGCGCGCTGTTTTTGCGCGCCCGCTGGAGCGAGCCGCCGTGTTGCGCGCGCGCTAAAAAGGCCTATTTTGCGGCGCGGCGCTAGTTTAGCGCGGCTATTGGAGATGCTCTCAGCTTCATGATGCCCCAGCCGAAAGACTTCCGCAGGGGTCCCCCGTACCACGTCGGCGGCTACCGCCCGCCACAGGGGACGTTTACGATGGGTGCCGAGCTGATGTGTCGCTTCTTCTATCGCAAGGTTGTCCTCTCCGACTCCGCCACCATGCTGATCACGGGACCGTGATTTGGTGTCCTGGCCTTCGCCACGGCGGAGGGCGGAGGGTGGAGGCTGGCTCCCTCGCATGAAGGTGTGGTGGACGCCGTCTACTACAACGGCAAGTTCTAATCCGTCACCTACGCTAGCGCCGTGGAGGTGTGGGATCAGGGTGCCAATGCCGGCGGCGTGTTCATGAGCACGGTGGTCGCGCCAAGGCTGCCCGACGCGGACGGCGATTCGTCATTGTGCCGCCGCAAGTACCTCGTAGCGGCACTGGGCGGCCGGCTGATGGTGGTGCTAAAGGAGTCCAAGGAGGAGACCACGGACGAGTAGTCCTGCCCTCGGAGGATGTGCTCCTTCAAGGTGCAGGTCCTTGACGGCGAACAATGTAAGGAAACGGATGATATCGGGGACGCCGCACTGTTTCATGGGGGTGAACAGTTCGCTGTGCGTGTCGACGAGGGAGCACCCGGAGCTCAGGGCCGGCTGCATCTACAACACGGAGAACGATATAGATACAGGACCGTGCAAGGATGGGCACAACGCCGACGAAGACAACGGAGTCGGGGTGTTCAGCCCCAAGGGCAGCAAGGCGGAGAAGATCGAGGGCCTCGGGCGGCACATGAGCTGGCCGCCACCAGCGTGGTTCATTCCTTCCATGCCATGATCATAGACTGGATAGTTGATGATGCGCGTTGCTGCGCCCGTCTATTTTGATGGTTGGATTATATTGTAGTTCATAAAGATATTGACACAAAACATGGATGTTAAGACGGATTTATGTTTCCTTTTCAAAAATAAGATGGATTTATGTTTGCAAGATTCCCATTTTATCGTACTATGGAGTAATACTACAAGAAGCTTGCCTAGTTTGATTATGCCCATCTCGAGTAAATAACAAAGAAATTAATTGAAAATATAAATGTAAGTAACTTATAATAGATAAAAATGGTTCAGCTTACTTACAATTTTAACATTGTCACCGAGTGAGAAAAACAGATAATATAAACCAGAACAGAACCTAAATCAAACTAACCAAAAAGAAAAGAACAATGCTTGTACTGAAATTCCAAACACATTGTCCGTACTTTGTTATTTTTGAAATTAATAAGAACTATTGAGCGAAAGAAGTACCAGAGGGGGCCCACACCCTGGCCACGAGGGTGGGGGACGCGCCCCCCTGCCTCGTGGGCCCCCTGGTGGCCCTCCAGTGCCCATCTTATGCTATATGAAGTCTTTTACCCTGAAAAAAAATCATAATAAGCTTACGGGATGAAACTCCGCCGCCATGAGGCGGAACCTTGGCGGAACCAATCTAGGGCTCCGGCGGAGCTGTTCTGCTGGAGAAACTTCCCTCTGGGAGGGGGAAATTATCACCATCGTCATCACCAACGATCCTCTCATCGGGAGGGGATCAATATCCATCAACATCTTCACCAGCACCATCTCCTCTCAAACCCTAGTTCATCTCTTGTATCCAATCTTTGTACCCAAACCTCAGATTGGTACCTGTGGGTTGCTAGTAGTGTTGATTACTCCTTGTAGTTGATGCTAGTTGGTTTATCTGGTGGAAGATCATATGTTCAGATCCTTAATGCATATTAATACCCCTCTGATTATGAACATGAATATGCTTTGTGATTAGTTACGTTTGTTCCTGAGGACATGGGTAAAGTCTTACTATTAGTAGTCATGTGAATTTGGTATTCGTTTGATATTTCGATGAGATATATGTTGTCTTTCCTCTAGTGGTGTTATGTGAACGTCGACTACATGACATTTACCATATTTGGGCCTAGAGGAAGGCATTGGGAAGTAATAAGTAGATGATGGGTTGCTAGAGTGACAAAAGCTTAAACCCTAGTTTATGTGTTGCTTCGTAAGGGGCTGATTTGGATCCACTTGTTTCATGCTATGGTTAGGTTTACCATAGTACTTCTTTTGTAGTTGCGGATGCTTGCAATAGGGGTTAATCATAAGTTGGATGCTTGTCCAAGAAAGGGCAGCACCCAAGCACCGGTCCACCCACATATCAAATTATCAAAGTAACAAACGCAAATTATATGAGCGTGATGAAAACTAGCTTGACGATAATTCCCATGTGTCCTCGGGAGCGTTTTTCTCATTATAAGAATTTGTCCAGGCTTGTCCTTTGCTACAAAAAGTATTGGGCCACCTTGCTGCACCTTATTTACTTTCGTTGCTTGTTACCTGTTGAGGGAGTCCTGGATTAGGGGGTATCTGGGTAGCCGGACTATATACTTTGGCCGGACTGTTGGACCGTGAAGATACAAGACTCAAGACTTTGTCCCGTGTCCGGATGGGACTCTCCTTTGCTTGGAAGACAAGCTTGGCGATTCGGATATTAGATCTCCTTCTTTGTAACCGATTTTGTGTAACCCTAGCCTCCTCCGATGTCTATATAAACCGGAGGGCTTAGTCCGTAGAACAGGAACAATCATAATCATCATAGGCTAGCTTCTAGGGTTTAGCCTCTACGATCTCGTGGTAGATCAACTCTTGTAATACTCATATCATCAAGATCAATCAAGCAGGAAGTAGGATTTTACCTCCATCGAGTGGGCCCGAACCTGGGTAAACATCGTGTCCCCTGCCTCCTATTACCATTAGCCTTAGATGCATAGATCGGGATCCCCTACCCGAGATCCGCCGGTTTTGACACCGACGTTGGTGCTTTCATTGAGAGTTCCTCTGTGTCGTCGCCACAAGGCTCGATGGCTCCTTCGATCATCAACAACAATGCGGTCCAGGGTGAGAATTTTCTCCCCGGACAGATCTTCGTGTTCGGCGGCTTCGCACTGCGGGCCAATTCGCTTGGCCATCTGGAGTAGATCGACAGCTACGCCCCTGGCCATCAGGCCAGGTTCGGAAACTTGAACTACATGGCCGATATCAGCAGAGACTTGATCTTCAACGGATTCGGGCCTACGCCAGGCACGCCGAACAGTCATGACGAGCACGGCTTAGACATGCTGTCGGACAATATTCGGGATATTGCACCTGCAGGAGCTCCGAACCTAAATCCGGGGCAAATCGCGTCGTCCAAGGACGGGTGGATGGACCCCGCCCCGGAGGCCGCACACTCATCGACGGTAGAGCCGAACACAGACTCCACCCCCAAGGAAGCCAGTGTCACCGGGCCCCCGGACTCGTATCCGGCTGTAGGTCCCAGACCATGCGCCCCCGAGCCCGCCGAATCTGGTTGGGCTCCGGTAATGGAGTTCACCACTGCGGATATCTTCCAGCACTCGCCCTTTGGCGACATGCTGAACTCATTAAAGTCTCTTTCTTTGTCAGGAGATTCTTGGCCGAACTATGTCCGGCTTGAGTGGGAAGCAGGCGACGAGGAAATTCGTTGCCCACCCACCACCTACTTCATTGCCAGTGTCGATGATTTGACCGACGTGCTTGAATTCAACTCTAAAGACATTGTGGATGACGATGTAGGAGAAGAACAGGAACCACCTGTTGGGGAAAGTAGTAACTTCAAAAAATTTCCTACGCACACGCAAGATCATGGTGATGGCATAGCAACGAGAGGGGAGAGTGTTCGCCCATGTACCCTCGTAGACCATAAGCAGGAGCGTTATGACAACGCGGTTGATGTAGTCGTACGTCTTCACGATCTGACCGATCCAAGCACCGAACGTACGGCACCTCCGAGTTCAGCACACGTTCAGCTCGATGATGATCCCCGGGCTCCGATCCAGCAAAGCTTCGGGGATGAGTTCCGTCAGCACGACGACGTGGTGACGATGATGATGTTCTACCGGCGCAGGGCTTCACCTAAACTCCACGACGATATGACCGAGGTGGAATATGGTGGAGGGGGGCACCGCACACGGCTAAGGAACGATCCGTAGATCAACTTGTGTGTCATGGGGTGCCCCCCTGCCCCCGTATATAAAGGAGGGAGGGGGGAGGCTGGCCGGCCCTTGTGGGCGCGCCAAGGAGGAGGAGTCCTCCTCCTAGTAGGAGTAGGACTCCCCCTTTCCTACTCCTACTAGGAGGGGAAAGGAAGGGGGAGAGGGGGGAAGGAAAGAGGGGGGCGCCACCCCCCCTCCTAGTCCAATTCGGACCAGAGGGAGAGGGGGCGCGTGGCCCACCCTGGCCGCCCCTCTCTCTTTCCACCAAGGCCCATGTGGCCCATTATCTCTCCCGGGGGGTTCCGGTAACCCTCCGGCACTCCGGTTTTCTCCGAAAACGTCCGGAACACTTCCGGTGTCCGAATATAGTCGTCCAATATATCAATCTTTATGTCTCGACCATTTCGAGACTCCTCGTCATGTCCATGATCACATCCGGGACTCCGAACAAACTTCGGTACATCAAAACTTATAAACTCATAATAAAACTGTCATCGTAACGTTAAGCATGCGGACCCTACGGGTTCGAGAACTATGTAGACATGACCTAGAACTATTCTCGGTCAATAACCAATAGCGGAACCTGGATGCCCATATTGGTTCCTACATATTCTACGAAGATCTTTATCGGTCAAACCGCATAACAACATACGTTGTTCCCTTTGTCATCGGTATCTTACTTGCCCGAGATTTGATCGTCGGTATCCAATACCTAGTTCAATCTCATTACCGGCAAGTCTCTTTACTCGTTCTGTAACACATCATCTTATAACTAACTCATTAGTTACAATGCTTGCAAGGCTTAGGTGATGAGTATTACCGAGAGGGCCCAGAGATACCTCTCCGACAATTGGAGTGACAAAACCTAATCTCGAATTATGCCAAGCCAACATGTACCTTCAGAAACACCTGTAGAGCACCTTTATAATCACCCAGTTATGTTGTGACGTTTGGTAGCACACAAAGTGTTCTTCCGGTAAACGGGAGTTGCACAATCTCATAGTTGCAGGAACTTTGTATATGTCATGAAGAAAGCAGTAGCAATATACTAAACGATCAAGTGCTAGGCTAACGGAATGGGTCATGTCAATCACATCATTATCCTAATGATGTGATCCCATTAATCAAATGACAACACATGTCTATGGTTAGGAAACATAACCATCTTTAATTAATGAGCTAGTCAAGTAGAGGCATACTAGTGAATTCATGTTTGTCTATGTATTCACACATGTATCATGTTTCCGGTTAATACAATTTTAGCATGAATAATAAACATTTATCATGATATGAGGAAATAAATAATAACTTTATTATTGCCTCTAGGGCATATTTCTTGATGTGCTTGGTCCTCTTGTGAAATCTGGATTCCTTTGCCAAGGCAATTGCACCAGTATTGTCACAGAAGATCTTCATTGGCCCCGATGCACTAGGTATGACACCTAGATCGGAAATGAACTCCTTCATCCAGACTCCTTCATTTGCTGCTTCTGAAGCAGCTATGTACTCTGCTTCACATGTAGATCCCGCTACGACGGTTTGTTTAGAACTGCACCAACTTACAGCTCCACAGTTTAATAAAAACACGTATCCGGTTTGCGATTTAGAATCGTCCGGATCAGTGTCAAAGCTTGCATCGACATAACCGTTTACGACTAGCTCTTTGTCACCTCCATATATGAGAAACATATCCTTAGTCCTTTTTAGGTATTTCAGGATGTTCTTGACTGCTGTCCAGTGATCCACTCCTGGATTACTTTGGTACCTTCCTGCCAAGCTTATCGCTAAGCATACGTCAGGTCTGGTACACAGCATTGCATACATGATAGAGCCTATGGCTGAAGCATAGGGAACATTTTTCATTTTCTCTCTATCTTCTGCTGTGGTCGGGCATTGAGTTTGACTCAACTTCACACCTTGTAGCATAGGCAAGAATCCTTTCTTTGCCTGATCCATTTTTAACCTTTTCAAAATTTTGTCAAGGTATGTGCTTTGTGAAAGTCCTATTAAGCGTCTTGATCTATCTCTATAGATCTTGATGCCCAATATGTAAGCAGCTTCACCGAGGTCTTTCATTGAAAAACTTTTATTCAAGTATCCTTTTATGCTATCTAGAAATTCTATATCATTTCCAATTAATAATATGTCATCTACAGATAAAATTAGAAATGCTACAGAGCTCCCACTCACTTTCTTGTAAATACAGGCTTCTCCAAAAGTCTGTATAAAACCATATGCTTTGATCACACTATCAAAGCGTTTATTCCAACTCCGAGATGCTTGCACCAGTCCATAAATGGAACGCTAGAGCTTGCACACTTTGTCAGCACCTTTTGGATCAACAAAACGTTCCGGCTGCATCATATACAACTCTTCTTCTAGAAATCCATTCAAGAATGCAGTCTTGACATCCATTTGCCAAATTTCATAATCATGAAATGCAGCAATAGCTAACATGATTCGGATGGACTTAAGCATCGCTACGGGTGAGAAAGTCTCATCGTAGGCAACCCCTTGAACTTGTCGAAAACCTTTTGCAACAAGTCGAGCTTTATAGACAGTTATATTACCATCAGCGTCAGTCTTCTTCTTAAAGGTCCATTTATTCTCAATGGCTTGCTGATCATCGGGCAAGTCAACCAAAGTCCATACTTTGTTTTCATACATGGATCCCATCTCAGATTTCATGGCTTCTAGCCATTTTGCGGAATCCGGGCTCATCATCGCTTCCTCATAGTTCGTAGGTTTATCATGGTCAAGTAACATGACTTCCAGAATAGGATTACCATACCACTCTGGTGCGGATCTTACTCTGGTAGACCTACGAGGTTCAGTAGAAACTTGATCTGAAGTTTCATGATCATTATCATTAGCTTTCTCACTAATTGGTGTAGTTGTCACAGGAACCGGTTCTCGTGATGAACTACTTTCCAATAAGGGAGTAGATACAGTTATCTCATCAAGTTCTACTTTCCTCCCACTCACTTCTTTCGAGAGAAACTCCTTCTCTAGAAAGGATCCATTCTTAGCAACGAATGTCTTGCCTTCGGATCTGTGATAGAAAGTGTACCCAATAGTCTCTTTTGGGTATCATGAAGACACATTTCTCCGATTTAGGTTCGATCTTATCTGGTTGAAGTTTCTTCACATAAGCATCGCAGCCCCAAACTTTAAGAAACGACAACTTTGGTTTCTTGCCAAACCACAGTTCATAAGGCGTCGTCTCAACGGATTTTGATGGTGCCCTATTTAACGTGAATGCGGCCATCTCTAAAGCATAACCCCAAAACGATAGCGGTAAATCAGTAAGAGACATCATAGATCGCACCATATCAAGTAAAGTACGATTACGACGTTCGGACACACCATTTCGTTGTGGTGTTCCAGGTGGCGTGAGTTGCGAAACTATTCCACATTGTTTCAAGTGTAGGCCAAACTCATAACTCAAATACTCTCCTCCATGATCAGATCGTAGAAACTTTATTTTCTTGTTACGATGATTTTCCACTTCACTCTGAAATTCTTTGAACTTTTCAAATGTTTCAGACTTGTGTTTCATCAAGTAGATATACCCATATCTTCTCAAATCATGTGTGAAGGTGAGAAAATAACGATACCCACCGCGAGCCTCAACATTCATTGGGCCACAAACATCAGTATGTATGATTTCCAACAAATTAGTTGCTCGCTCCATAGTTTCGGAGAACGGCGTTTTAGTCATCTTCCCCATAAGGCACGGTTCGCAAGTACCAAGTGATTCATAATCAAGTGATTCCAAAAGTCCATCAGTATGGAGTTTCTTCATGCGCTTTACACCGATATGACCCAAACGGCAGTGCCACAAATAAGTTGCACTATCATTATTAACTCTGCATCTTTTGGTTTCAACACTATGAATATGTGTATCACTACTATCGAGATTTAATAAAAATAGACCACTCTTCAAGGGTGCATGACCATAAAAGATATTACTCATATAAATAGAACAACCATTATTCTCTGATTTAAATGAATAACCGTCTCGCATCAAACAAGATCCAGATATAATGTTCATGCTCAACGCTGGCACCAAATAACAATTATTCAGGTCTAAAACTAATCCCAAAGGTAGATGTAGAGGTAGCGTGCCGACCGCGATCACATCGACTTTGGAACCGTTTCCCACGCGCATCGTCACCTCGTCCTTGGCCAGTGCTCGCTTATTCCGTAGTCCCTGTTTTGAGTTGCAAATATTAGCAACAGAACAAGTATCAAATACCCAGGTGCTACTACGAGCTCTAGTTAGGTACACATCAATAACATGTATATCACATATACCTTTGTTCACTTTGCCATCCTTCTTATCCGCCAAATACTTGGGGCAGTTCCGCTTCTAGTGACCAGTCTGCTTGCAGTAGAAGCACTCAGTTTCAGGCTTAGGTCCAGACTTCGGTTTCTTCTCTTGAGCAGCAACTTGCTTGCTGTTCTTCTTGAAGTTCCCCTTCTTCTTCCCTTTGCCCTTTTTCTTGAAACTAGTGGTCTTGTTGACCATCAACACTTGATGCTCCTTCTTGATTTCTACCTCCGCAGCTTTTAGCATTGCGAAGAGCTCGGGAATAGTCTTGTTCATCCCTTGCATATTATAGTTCATCACAAAGCTCTTGTAGCTTGGTGGCAGTGATTGGAGAATTCTGTCAATGACGCTATCATCCGGAAGATTAACTCCTAGTTGAATCAAGTGATTATTATACCCAGACATTTTGAGTATATGTTCACTGACAGAACTATTCTCCTCCATCTTGCATCTGTAGAACTTATTGGAGACTTCATATCTCTCAATCCGGGCATTTGCTTGAAATATTAACTTCAACTCCTGGAACATCTCATATGCTCCATGACGTTCAAAACATCGTTGAAGACCCGGTTCTAAGCCGTAAAGCATGGCACACTGAACTATAGAGTAGTCATCAGCTTTGCTCTGCCAGACGTTCTTAACGTCGTTAGTTGCATCAGCAGCAGGCCTGGCACCCAGCGGTGCTTCCAGGACGTAACTTTTCTGTGCAGCAATGAGGATAATCCTCAGGTTACGGACCCAGTCCGTGTAATTGCTACCATCATCTTTCAACTTTGCTTTCTCAAGGAACGCATTAAAATTCAACGGAACAACAGCACGAGCCATCTATCTACAAACAAACATAGACAAGCAAAATACTATCACGTACTAAGTTCATGATAAATTTAAGTTCAATTAATCATATTACTTAAGAACTCCCACTTAGACAGACATCTCTCTAGTCATCTAAATGATCACGTGATCCAAATCAACTAAACCATAACCGATCATCATGTGAGATGGAGTAGTTTTCAATGGTGAACATCACTATGTTGATCATATCTCCTATATGATTCACGCTCGACCTTTCGGTCTTCGTGTTCCGAGGCCATATCTGCATATGCTAGGCTCGTCAAGTTTAACCTGAGTATTCCGCGTGTGCAAAACTGTCTTGCACCCGTTGTAGATGGACGTAGAGCTTATCACACCCGATCATCACGTGGTGTCTGGGCATGACGAACTTTGGCAACGGTGCATACTCAGGGAGAACACTTCTTGATAATTTTAGTGAGAGATCATCTTAAAATGCTATCGTCAATCAAAGCAAGATAAGATGCATAAAGGATAAACATCACATGTAATCAATATAAGTGATATGATATGGCCATCATCATCTTGTGCTTGTGATCTTCATCTTCGAAGCACCGTCGTGATCACCATCGTCACCAGTGCGACACCTTGATCTCCATCGTAGCATCGTCGTCGTTACGCCATCTATTGCTTCTACGACTATCGCTACCGCTTAGTGATAAAGTAAAGCAATTACAGGGCGTTTGCATTTCATACAATAAAGCGACAACCATATGGCTCCTGCCAGTTGCCGATAACTTCGGTTACAAAACATGATCATCTCATACAATAAAATATAGCATCACGTCTTGACCATATCACATCACAACATGCCCTGCAAAAACAAGTTAGACGTCCTCTACTTTGTTGTTGCAAATTTTACGTGGCTGCTACGGGCTTTAGCAAGAACCATACTTACCTACGCATAAAAACCACAATGGTAGTTTGTCAAGTTGGTGCTGTTTTAACCTTCGCAAGGACCGGGCGTAGCCACACTCGATTCAGCTAAAGTGAGAGAGACAGACACCCGCCAGCCACCTTTAAGCACGAGTGCTCACAACGGTGAAACCAGTCTCGCGTAAGCGTACGCGTAATGTCGGTCCGGGCCGCTTCATCTCACAATACCGCCAAACCAAAGTATGACATGCTGGTAAGCAGTATGACTTGTATCGCCCACAACTCACTTGTGTTCTACTCGTGCATATAACATCAATGCATAAAACCAGGCTCGGATGCCACTGTTGGGGAACATAGTAATTTCAAAAAAATTCCTACGCACACGAAAGATCATGGTGATGGCATAGCAACGAGAGGGGAGAGTGTTCGTCCATGTACCCACGTAGACCGTAAGCGGAAGCGTTATGACAACGCGGTTGATGTAGTCGTACGTCTTCACGATCCGACCGATCCAAGCACTGAACGTACGGCACCTCCGAGTTCAGCACACGCCCAGCTCGATGACGATCCCCGGGCTCCGATCCAGCAAAGCTTTGTGGATGAGTTCCGTAAGCAGGACGGTGTGGTGATGATGATGATGTTCTACCGGCGCAGGGCTTCGCCTAAACTCCGCGACGATATGACCGAGGTGGAATATGGTGGAGGGGGGCACCGCACACGGCTAAGGAACGATCCGTAGATCAACTTGTGTGTCATGGGGTGCGCCCCTGCCCCCGTATATAAAGGAGGGAGGGGGGAGGCCGGCCGGCCCTTGTGGGCGCGCCAAGGAGGAGGAGTCCTCCTCCTAGTAGGAGTAGGACTCCCCCTTTCCTACTCCTACTAGGAGGGGAAAGGAAGGGGGAGAGGGGGAGGAAAGAGGGGGGCGCCGCCCCCCCCCTCCTAGTCCAATTCGGACCAGAGGGAGAGGGGGCGCGCGGCCCACCCTGGCCACCCCTCTCTCTTTCCACCAAGGCCCATGTGGCCCATTATCTCTCCCGGGGGGGTTCCGGTAACCCTCCGGCACTCCCGTTTTCTCCGAAAACGTCCGGAACACTTCCGGTGTCCGAATATAGTCGTCCAATATATCAATCTTTATGTCTCGACCATTTAGAGACTCCTCGTCTTGTCCGTGATCACATCCGGGACTCCGAACAAACTTCGGTACATCAAAATTTATAAACTCATAATAAAACTGTCATCGTAACGTTAAGCATGCGGACCCTACGGGTTCGAGAACTATGTAGACATGACCTAGAACTATTCTCGGTCAATAACCAATAGCGGAACCTGGATGCCCATATTGGTTCCTACATATTCTACGAAGATCTTTATCGGTCAAACCGCATAACAACATACATTGTTCCCTTTGTCATCGGTATGTTACTTGCCCGAGATTTGTTCGTCGGTATCCAATACCTAGTTCAATCTCGTTACCGGCAAGTCTCTTTACTCGTTCTGTAACACATCATCTTATAACTAACTCATTAGTTACAATGCTTGCAAGGCTTAGGTGATGAGTATTACCGAGAGGGCCCAGAGATACCTCTCCGACAATCGGAGTGACAAAACCTAATCTCGAATTATGCCAAGCCAACATGTACCTTCGGAAACACCTGTAGAGCACCTTTATAATCACCCAGTTACGTTGTGACGTTTGGTAGCACACAAAGTGTTCTTCCGGTAAACGGGAGTTGCACAATCTCATAGTTGCAGGAACTTTGTATAAGTCATGAAGAAAGCAATAGCAATATACTAAACGATCAAGTGCTAGGCTAACGGAATGGGTCATGTAAATCACATCATTATCCTAATGATGTGATCCCATTAATCAAATGACAATACATGTCTATGGTTAGGAAACATAACCATCTTTGATTATTGAGCTAGTCAAGTAGAGGCATACTAGTGACTTTATGTTTGTCTATGTATTCACACATGTATCATGTTTCCGGTTAATACAATTTTAGCATGAATAATAAACATTTATCATGATATGAGGAAATAAATAATAACTTTATTATTGCCTCTAGGGCATATTTCCTTCACCACCGCCCACGGGGCACTGGACAGCCACCTCCTCGTATGATATATATATATATGGCGGACACTCCCAAAGAAACCAATGGCGATGAGGCAATGGAGGATAACCCCTCAAGGAAGAAATCAAAGCATGGGCGTCATCGGCGCCGCTCCAAACCCCGCCACAGCAGCACCGACACAGGAGACGAAAACAATCTGGATGGTGCTGAAGACGAATACAATCCCGATCGTCCTGCCTTCGAGCAGGCCGGACAGGAAGATAGGCAGATTAGCCCAGATAAACAGGCGACGAGCGGATACTCGAAGGAGGAAAACCACATGCTTCCCTCCGAAGACGAGGTAAGCCTCGGCGATGATGAATTCGGCGTGCCTAAGGATACCATGGAGCAGGTTCGCTTCCAGCGACGGCTTATGGCCACTGCAAGAAGCCTAAAGAAGAAGCGGCAGCAGCTCCAAGCTGACCAAGATCTGCTCATAGACAGATGGACTAAGGTCCTGGCAGCCGAGGAATACATACTCGACCGCCCCACCAAAGGATACCCAAAGAAGAATTTGCTACCTCAACTTGAGAAGGAGGTCCTAAAGCCCACACCCCGACGCCAATACATCATGGTCCGGAGCAATACGCAGTAAACGCGAGGCAGCGTCCATAAACCTGGACGCAACAGACATAAGCGTCACAAAATAACGATGACGCCCAAGGCAAGGCAGTTGGTGCCGGATTCCGCGGCCCCCAGTCTGGTCAGCGGAAAGAGAACAACTCAGGCCCATCCGGCCCGGGTAGCATACTCGACCAACCATGTCAAATCCATGGTACCCCTAGAATGGCGGCCAAGCATACCAATAGAGAATGTCGGATCTTCAACACAAAATGGCCGATCGTGCGCCGGAAACAATGAAAAGAGGTCTCAAACAACGAGGAGCCCAGTCCACCAAACATTGCGAGGTCAAAGGAAAATCCTCCGCAAACCAACAAGGGAACGAATGTGTACTCCTCGGGATGCCGACTTAACAATACAAGTCACCCCATTGTACAAAAATACGGCCGATCATCTCCAATCACACAGACTGTCCAGCCAATCTCAACCATGGCAATTTAATTGAACTTACCATCGACCCAACAGTTGGGGTTTCACCTCACAGGAACCCCTATGGGCATAAACAGCAGCTCAAAGTTGCTGCGCCAAGACACAGTTCACCAAATAGGTATTGATCGCTCGAGGATCAAACCCACTAAAAACATCTTCTCAAAGATGTCGTTCCAGGTGTAAGGGCCAAGTCTTACAGGCCCATCACCCTGGAGGTTGTCTTCGGATCACCAAACAAACACCATGCCGAAGAGTAAGTCTTCGTCGTTGTACAGAAACTACTACATACTACCGGGACGAACCGCGTTGGCCTCGCCTCAACGTGGTACCATATCATGCCAAACCCACGTGACATGGTCACAATTATGGGCAAGGCCGAACTCCACCCCGAGAGCGGAAATGATACCGCCGCTGAGATAGCGAGTTGTGCCCTTCTATCGAACTTTGATTCGACAGCCAACCCCCCGGACACCAACAAAGGAGTCCGAGCTACTTTACGTCACGATAGCCCGGCTCGACCAGGCGCCGATCAGGCACCCGCGGTTTGATACGTCCATTTTGCATCATGCTTTTATATCAATATTTATTGCATTATGGGCTGTTATTACAAATTATATCTCAATACTTATGGCTATTCTCTCTTATTTTACAAGGTTTACCATGAAGAGGGGGAATGCCGGCAGCTGGAATTCTGGCTGGAAAAGGAGCAAACATTGGAAACCTATTATGCACTGCTCCAAAAGTTCTCAAACTCCATGAAACATATTTTTGGATTTATTAAGAATTATTGAGCGAAAGAAATACATCAGGGAGCCCACACCTTGGCCAGCTGGGTGGGGGGGCGCCCCCCTTACTGGGCGCGCCCCTGTCTCCTGGGCCCCCTGGTGGCCCTCCGATGTCCATCTTCTACTATATGAGGGATTTTACCCTGGAAAAAATCGTGGGCAAGCTTACGGGATGAAACTCCGCCGCCATGAGGCGGAACCTTGGCGGAACCAATCTAGGGCTCTGGCAAAGCAGTTCTGCTGGAGACACTTCCCTCCGGGAGGGGGAAATCATCACCATCATCATCAGCAACGATCCTCTCATCAGGAGGGGGTCAATCTCCATCAACATCTTCACCAGCACCATCTCCTCTCCAAACCCTAGTTCATCTCTTGTATCCAATCTTGTATCAAAACAACAAATTGGTACATGTGGGTTGCTAGTAGTGTTGATTACTCTTTGTAGTTGATGCTAATTGGTTTACTTGGTGGAAGATCATATGTTCAGATCCCTTATGCACATTATTGCACCTCTGATTATGAAAATGAATATGCTTTGTGAGTAGTTACGTTTGTTCCTGAGGACATGGGTGAAGTCTTGCTATTAGTAGTCATGTGAATTTGGTATTCGTTCGATATTTTGATGAGATGTATGTTCTCTTTTCCTCTAGTGGTGTTATGTGAACGTCGACTACATGACACTTCACCATTATTTGGGCCTAGAGGAAGGCATAGGGAAGTAGTAAGTAGATGATGGGTTGCTAGAGTGACAGAAGCTTAAACCCTAGTTTATGTGTTGCTTCGTTAGGGGCTGATTTGGATCCATATCTTTAATGCTGTTTTTAGGTTTACCTTAATACTTTTGTTGTAGTTGCGGATTCTTGCAATAGGGGTTAATCATAAGTGGGATGCTTGTCCAAGTAAGGGCAGTACCCAAGCACTGGTCCACCCACATATCAAATTATCAAAGTACCGAACGCGAATCATATGAACGTGATGAAAACTAGCTCGACGATAATTCCCATGTGTCCTCGGGAGCTCCTTTCTCATTATTAGAAATTGTCCAGGCTTATCCTTTGCTACATAAAGGATTGGGCCACCTTGCTGCACTTTATTTACTTTATTTACTTGTTACTTGTTACTATTTATCTTATCACCAAACTATCTATCACCTACAATTTCAGTGCTTGCAGAGAAAACCTTACTGAAAAACCGCTTATCATTTCCTTCTGCTCCTCGTTGGGTTCGACACTCTTACTTACCGAAAGGACTATGATTGATCCCCTACACTTGTGGGTCATCAAGACTCTTTTCTGGCGCCGTTGCCGGGGAGTGTAGCGCTTTTGGTGAGTGGAACTTGGTAAGGAAACATTTATATAGTGTGCTGAAATTTTCTGTTACTTTTAACTATGGAAACTAATCCTTTGAGGGGCGTGTTCGGGGTATCTTCACCCCAACCAAAAGAGCAAAGAGTTGCTCCTAAACCTACTGAACTTTATGAAAATATTTATTTTGAGATTCCTTTGGGTATGATAGAGAAACTGCTAGCTAATCCATTTACACGAGATGGAACATTGCATCCCGATTTACACCTTATCTTTGTGGATTAAGTTTGTGGATTATTTAAGCTTGCAGGTATTCCCGATGATGTTGTCAAAAGGAAGGTCTTCCCTTTATATTTGAAGGGAGATGCATTGACATGGTATAGGCTATGTGATGATACGAGATCTTGGAATTATAAATGATTGAAGTTGGAATTTCACCAGAAGTTCTATCCTATGCATCTTGTTCATTGTGATCGTAATTACATATATAATTTCTGGCCTCGCGTAGGAGAAAGCATCGCTCAAGCTTGGGGAGGGGGGGGGGCTTAAGTAAATGTTATATTCATGCCCCAATCATGAGCTCTCACGGAAATGATTATTCAAAAAATTTATGCTGGGCTTTCTCTTAATAATCGCAACCTGCTCGATACTTCCTGTGCTGGTTCTTATATGCTGAAGACTATTGATTTCAAATGGGACTTATTGGAAAGAATTAAATGGAACTCTGAAGACAGGGGTTCCGATGATGGTAAGGAGTCAGTTATGACACCTAAGTTCGATTGTGTTAAATCTTTTATGGATACCGATGCTTTTCGTGGATTTAGCGCTTAGTATGGACTTGACTCTGAGATAGTAGCTTCTTTTTGTGAATCTTTTGCTACGCACATTGATCTCCCTAAAGAGAAGTGGTTTAAATATAATCCTCCTGTTGAAGTGAAAGTAGTTGCACCTATTACAGTTGAAGAAAAGACTATCACCTATAGTGATCCTATTGTTCCTACTTATGTTGGGAAACCCCCATTTCCTGTTAGGATAAAGGATCATGCTAAAACTTCGACTGTTGTTCGTCAGAGTAATACTAGGACTTATACACCTCCTGAGCAAATCAATGTTGAACCTAGTATTTCTATGGTTAAAGATCTCATAGATGATGATTTAGATGGGCATGTTATTTATTTCTGTGATGAAACTGCTAATATTGCTAGACTAGATACTAAGATACATAGACCTGTCGTAGGCATGCCTGTTATTTCTGTTAAAATAGGAGATCATTGTTATCATGGTTTATGTGATATGGATGCTAGTGCGAGGGCGATACCTTATGATTTATATAAAGAAATTATGCACGACATTGCATCCATTGAATTAGAAGACATTGATGTTACTATTAAGCTTGCTAATAGGGATACCATTAAACCTGGGAAAGTTAAATACCCTGCTGATTTTCTTGTTCTTGCTTACCCACAAGATTTTTTCTGTCCAATTATTTTTAGTAGACCCTTCTTGCATACAGCTAGTGCTAAGATTGATTGTGAAAAAGATAATGTCACCATTGGCTTAGATGGTATGTCTCATGAGTTTAACTTTGCTAAGTTTCGTAGACAACCTCGTGATAGGGAACCACCTAGTAAGGATGAGATTATTGGTCTTGCTTCCGTTGTTGTGCCTCCTACTGATCCGTTAGAACAATATTTGCTAGACCATGAAAATGATATGTTTATGAAGGAAAGAAGGGAAATAGATGAAGTATTCCTTAAACAAGAACCTGTGCTGAAACATAATCTTCCCGTTGAAATTCTTGGGGATCCCCCTCCACCCAAGGGTGATCCCGTGTTTGAACTCAAACCTTTACCTGATAATCTTAAGTATGCTTATCTTGATGAAAAGAAAATATATCCTGTTATTATTAGTGCTATCCTTTCAGAGCAAGAAGAAGAAAGATTATTGAAAACTCTGAAGAAGCACCGAGCTGCTATTGGATATACTCTGGATGATCTTAAGGGTGTTAGTCCCACGTTATGCCAACACAAAATTAAATTGGAGGACGATGCCAAACCAGTTAGAGATCCTCAACGACGACTAAATCGCAAGATGAAAGAAGTGGTAAGAAAGGAGATACTAAAGCTCCTTGAGGCATGTACAATTTATCCCGTTGCTGATAGTGATTGGGTAAGCCCTATTCATTGTGTTCCTAAAAAGGGAGGTATTACCGTTGTTCCTAATGATAAAGATGAATTGATCCCGCAAATAAATCATTACAGGTTATAGGATGGTAATTGATTTCCGTAAATTAAATAAGGCTACTAAGAAAGATCATTACCCTTTACCTTTTATTGATCAAATGCTAGAAAGATTATCCAAACACACACATTTTTGCTTTCTAGATGGTTATTCTGGTTTCTCTCAAATACCTGTGTCAGCAGGAGATCAATCAAAAACTACTTTTACTTGCCCTTTCGGTACTTTTTCTTATAGACGTATGCCTTTTGGATTATGTAATGCACTTGCTACCTTTCAAAGATGCATGATGGCTATATTATCTGATTTTTGTGAAAAGATTTGTGAGGTATTTATGGATGACTTCTCCGTTTATGGATCCTCTTTTGATAATTGTTTGAGCAACTTTGATCGAGTTTTGCAGAGGTACGAAGACACTAGTCTCGTTCTGAATTGGGAAAAGTGTCACTTTGTGGTTAATGAAGGCATTGTCTTGGGGCATAAGATTTCCGAGAGAGGTATTGAAGTTAACAAAGCCAAAGTTGATGCTATTGAAAAGATGCCATGTCCCAAGGACATAAAAGGTATAAGAAGTTTCCTTGGTCATGCCAGTTTTTATAGGAGGTTCACTAAGGACTTTTCTAAGATCTCTAGGCCTCTGACTAAATTGTTGCAAAAAGATATTCCTTCTGTCTTTGATGATGATTGTGTAGAAGCATTTGGAATACTTAAGAAAGCTTTGATCACTACACTTGTTGTTCAGCCACCTGATTGGAATTTACCTTTTGAAATTATGTGTGATGCTAGTGATTATGTTGTAGGTGCTGTTCTAGGGCAAAGAGTTGATAAGAAATTGAATGTTATCCAGTATGCTAGTAAGACGCTTGATACTGCCCAAAGGAATTATGCTACTACTAAAAACGAATTCTTCGCAGTTGTGTTTGCATGTGATAAGTTTAGAGCTTATATTGTTGATTCCAAAGTTACTATTCCCACGGATCATGCTGCTATTAAATATCTTATGGAAAAGAAAGACGCTAAGCCTAGACTCATTAGATGGGTTCTCCTGCTCCAAGAATTTGATTTGCATATTATTGATAGAAAGGGAGCTGAGAACCCCGTTGCAGACAACTTGTCTAGGTTAGAGAATGTTCTTGATGACCCACTACCTATTGATGATAGCTTTCTTGATGAACAATTAGCAGTCATAAATGCTTCTCGTACTGCTCCATGGTATGTTGATTATGCTAATTATATTGTTGCTAAATTTATACCACCTAGTTTCACATACCAGCAAAAGAAAAAGTTCTTTTATGATTTAAGACATTACTTTTGGGATGACCCACACCTTTATAAAGAAGGAGTAGATGGTGTTATTAGACGTTGTGTGCCTGAGCATGAACAGGAACATATCCTATGGAAGTGTCACTCTGAATCCTATGGAGGACACCATGCTGGAGATAGAACTGCACATAAGGTACTACAATCTGGTTTTTATTGGCCTACTCTCTTCAAAGATGCCCGTAAGTTTGTTTTATCTTGTGATGAGTGTCAAAGAATTGGTAATATTAGTAGACGTCGGGAAATGCCTATGAATTACTCTCTTGTTGTTGAACCGTTTGATGTTTGGGGCTTTGATTATATGGGACCTTTTCCTGCCTTTAATGGTTATACACATATTTTAGATGTTGTTGATTACATTACTAAGTGGGTAGAAGCTATTCCAACTAGTAGTGCTGATCATAACACTTCTATTAAAATGCTTAAAGAAGTTATTTTTCTGAGGTTTGGAGTCCCTAGATATCTTATGACTGATGGTGGTTCACATTTTATTCATGGTGCTTTCCGTAAGAATCACACCCCCTTATCATCCGCAGTCTAGTGGTCAAGTAGAGTTGAGCAATAGAGAGCTCAAATTAGTTTGCAAAAGATTGTGAATAGATCTAGAAAGAATTGGTCCAAAAAACCTGAAGATGCGTTATGGGCCTATATAACTGCACACAATAATCCTATGGGTATGTCTCCATATAACATGGTTTATGGAAAAGCATGTCATTTACCTCTTGAACTTGAACATAAAGCATATTGGGCTATTAAAGAGCTCAATTATGACTTCAAACTTGCCGGTGAGAAGAGGTTGTTTGATATTAGCTCACTTCATGAATGGAGAGCCCAAGCTTATGAGAATGCCAAGCTATCCAAAGAAAAAGTTAAGCGCTGGCATTATAAAAGGATACAAAAGCGTGAGTTTAACGTAGGAGATTATGTGTTATTATTCAACTCTCGTTTAAGATTTTTTGCAGGAAAGCTTCTCTCTAAATGGGAAGGTCCCTACGTTATCGAGGAGGTCTATCGCTCTGGTGCAATAAAGATCAACAACTTCGAAGGCACAAGTCCGAGGGTGGTAAACGGTCAAAGAATTAAACATTATATTTCAGGTAATCCTATTAATGTTGAAACTAATATTATTGAAACCGTAACCCTGGAGGAATACATAAGGGACACTTTCCATAACGTCCTAGACCCCGAAAAGGAATAGGTATGTGGTATGGTAAGTAAACCGACTCCAAAACAAATCCAATGGCAATTTTTATCAGTTTTGGATTACTTAAGAATTTTAGTAAGAAAGAAGTAGTCCGAAAGGACACGAGGCCCCCACAAGAGTGGAGGGCGCGCCACCCTTACTAGGCGTGCCCCCCTGTCTCGTGGGCACCTCGTGTGCCTCCCGGACTCTGTTTTCTTGCACATTACGTATTTTAGTCGGTAAAAATTCATTATATATACTCCCGAAGGTTTTGACCACCGTATCACGCAAATATCCTCTGTTTTCGTTTCGAGCTGTTTCTGTTTCAGATCTAGAGCATCATGGCATCACCAAATGCTCCCAAGGACAAGTTTTTCAAGAGGGTTATCAACCCCTATCTTGCGGAGGTCCTGCAACACCCTGAAACCATTGGGATGCATGAGGGGGTGCTGCACATCCGCGATGTGTAGGGACCAAGGCGTACCGGAAGCGTGGAGACAAAGCTCGAAGCCGTGGAACAACAAGTTTTCAAGTGCTAAGGGATGGTGGAGCATGGACTCAACGCCAACCAGATGATGATCACGGAGTTCACCAACAACCACAAACTAGATGCCAAAGTCATTGGGGAAACCATCGTCAAGCTTCAAGAGAAGATCGAGCTCCTCCAAGCCCAGATCTATGACCTGCAAAACTAGAACTGTGAGTATGAATATAGATTCAAGAGGATGAGTTTGGCTGCAGATTTAAGGACCCCGGAGACTCGATCATCCTTCTATGATGGTGAGCCTATGCCTTGGAAGATGGATGACAAGCCTACATCATCAACAATTCCTACTTCACCACCTCCGAGGACATAACACATAGGTATGGGCACTCCCCTTGGCAACTGCCAAGCTTGGGGGAGGTGCCCCGGTATCGTATCACCATCACTCTCCTATCTTTACCGTTTTATTTAGTTCGGTCCTTTTAGTAGTATTTTGATCTAGTAGATTGAAGTTTTGATATCAGGTAGTTTTGAGTTTTGCTTTGTGATCTCTTTTTGTAATCGAGTCTGTGAGCTATCTATAATAAAGATTAGTGTTGAGTCAAGGGCTTTGCTATGTTGCTATGATCTTCAGAAAATAAAAAGAATAAAAGAGTTCATATTGATCTTACGGATGGTAATAACTTCACACATAGAAAGTATGAGGCTTAAAAGTTGTTGAGAGATGGTAAGCACAGTTTTGGTCATCGTTGCAATTAATAGGAAGTAACAAGGAAAGAGGAGTTTCACATATAAATATACTATCTTGGACATCTTTTATGATTGTGAAGCACTCATTAAGTATGACATGCTAAAAGAGTTGACGTTGGACAAGGAAGACAACGTGATGGTTTATGTTTTCTCACATCTCAATTGAAGTATGTTGTCATTGACCTTCCAAACATGTTGAGCTTGCCTTTCCCCCTCATGCTAGCCAAATTCCTAGCACCAAGTAGAGATACTAATTGTGCTTCCAAATATCCTTAAACCCAGTTTTGCCATGAGAGTCTACCATATCTACCTATGGATTGAGTAAGATCCCTCAAGTAAGTTGTCATCGGTTTAAGCAATAAAAATTGCTCTCTAAATATGCATGACTTATTAGTGCGGAGAAAATAAGCTTTATACGATCTTGTTATGGAAGCAATAAAAGCGACGGACGGCATAATAAAGGTCCATACACAAGTGGCAATATAAAGTGATGCTCTTTCGTACTAAGATTTTGTGTGTCCAACCCTAAAAGCGCATGACAACCTCTGCTTCCCTCTGCGAAGGGCCTATCTTTTACTTTATGTTTTTGCTTTATGCTTGAGTCGAGGTGATCTTCACCTTTCCCCATTTTCATTTTATCCTTGACTCTTTGTGATGTTACGATAAATTGCAATTGCTTCAATGATTGAGATTATAGTTTGCTAGCTTTCAATGAAGTTTCTGAACCATACTTGACATTGTGAATTGTTTGTTACTTGAGCATAAGAATTCATATGACAAAATCTATATATGTTGCTGTTATAAGAATGATCATGATGCCCTCATGTACGTATTTTATTTTTATCGACACCTCTATCTCTAAACATGTGGACATATTTTTCGATATCGGCTTCCGCTTGAGGACAAGCGAGGTCTAAGCTTGGGGGAGTTGATACGTCCATTTTGCATCATGCTTTTATATCAATATTTATTGCATTATGGGCTGTTATTACACACTAGCAAAAATTGCCCATGCGTTGCAACGGGAAAAAATTCAAATGCCCATCCACCACCCACCTCGCGGCACAGCTCTAGTTGCATGCAAACAATCCCTACTCAGCATCAACACCACCATATACCTGCACTCCATGCAAGTTCTTCAAACAATTACCTTCCAGACATGTGTATTGCGTTTTTGAAATTGAAAATTCCATTGTTGTGTGGCATAAAGTTTTGTACCATATGTATACACGTGGATCTAGGCGGCCACCGGTGCCTCTGCACGACACAAGCCTCTATGATACAAAGCAACAACCTGAAAATTCCTGCACAAAGAAACACAGATAAGGTAGTCAGGCAATAAATTTCAGAACATCTTATAATGACATATGTATGTGATTTGGAGGAAGTGTTCTACTCAGAATCGCAGGTCCTTGCTGGTTACATCGTTATTGTCGAGGGCGCGCGGATGATCGAATCTTCCCTCCACGACAGACTCACCACCACCGCTTGCCTGCGGAAGTTGTGGCATCTTCCTTTCATGGTCGTACTCAATAGTAGCTTTTTGTGGTAGCGATATTGGACTAATATACATGTAACCTACAAACCGGAGCACCGATAACAAAACAACTTTGACATTCTTACTACATCAGAAAGTTAAATATTTACTGCTATAGGATTTTCTAGTACATCCCAGAACATTGGTGTGTGAGCCTTAATTACATGCAAGAAGACGTTCAGGTCAGTTATAAAAACTACACAGTCAAAAGAGAATAAAATTGAACTGAATTTCGTCACCTGAAAGCTGGCAGCACGTTTACATCATAGCAAGCCTGAACTTTTCTGTTGATGGATCCCCTTTATTCTGCTCCGAATTGTAGATGAATTGCTCACTCTACTATGATTTGATCCTAGACGAATCTACTAAATATTGGACGAAACCGGGCAAGAAGGGACCTCTTATTTTTCTTATTACTCTCTATCTCTCTCAGTGAGTAACAAAAATAGGTCAAAAAAATCTGGGCATTCACTAATTTGTAGAGTAATCAAGATCATCTACATAGGTTGGTGATCAGCACAGAGATTATAGGAAAATGAATACATACTTGGATGGCATTTAGGGAAACGATTGACACAGGCTTGCTCCTTTCCCCTTGGTTGGATGACCCTGCGGTGTCTGCAGAATTCACCATGGACGTAGAACCCTAGCTTCACAAAAACCAGCTCTTCCCAGGATCAAATCATAACCTGCCTCCATCGCATCAAAGGCTGCAGCGCAGGTCCAAGGCCACCTTGGCCAAGGCCGGTGCTGCACGCCACCTGCTGCCTTCCTACTGACGGGCCACTATTGCCTCTACCTGTTTCCCTTCCTCTTGTGCACGCATGTGAAGGACCCGCCCCGCTCGGCTGCTCTACCAGCACGCTCACAACTCGAGCTTGCCCGACCATGGCAAGGGCGATAACCGCCGCCCGACCCCGCCGGACGCCATCACCGGAGCAACCACACAGGTCGCCCCCCTGCCATCTCTCCTTCCCTCCCCCCTCTCTCTCGCCTACGCCCCACTGCCGCCCGACCCCGCCGGACGCCATCGCCGGAGTAACCACACAGGCCGCCCCCTGCCATCTCTCCCTCCCTCCGCCCTCTCTCTCCCCTCCGCCCTTCCCCTCTCTCCCCTGCATCTCCCTTTCTCTCAACCCCTCTCTCTCGCTCGCCGTCGCCGCCGATCTACAGGAGCTTGCCGCCGCCACCAGATCCCGGCCAAACCGCTCGAATCCGCCGCTTGCCGGAGATCATGCCACCGCCGTCGCCGGTTCCCCCTGCTCCCGCGCACAGCGGAGTTGGAGGGAAGGGGGCGTGGCGGTGGAGGGCCTCGAGTTATCATGCGGGAGACAGGATACGATATGATGAAATCGTGGAGTGCGGGTTCTCAGGAGGAGTCATGCCCGATCTCTCCTTGTTTGTTTTTTCCATACCATGCATCTATCCTTTGAGGCCGAAGACAGTCCTGCTGGCCCAAATGATCGAATCGTTATTCTCCTACAAATCACTTATTATTAGACTGCGGGTTGATTCCCCAAAAACGGAAGGACTTTTTTGCAAAAATGCTGCGACGGTGAACCCGAAGACCCAATCCGTGCTCTATTATTAGGGAGAGATTATATCTCAATACTTATGACTATTCTCTCTTATTTTACAAGGTTTACCATGAAGAGAGGGAATGCCGGCAGCTGGAATTCTAGCTGGAAAAGGAGCAAACATTGGAAACCTATTCTGCACTGCTCCAAAAGTCCTAAAACTCCATGAAACATATTTTTGGATTTATTAAGAATTATTGAGCGAAAGAAATACATCAGGGGCCCACACCCTGGCTAGGAGGGTGGGGGGCACGCCCCCCCTTACAAGGCGCGCCCACTGTCTCCTGGGCCCCCTTGTGGCCCTCCGGTGTCCATCTTCTGCTATATGAGGGCTTTTACCCTGGAAAAAATCGTGGGCAAGCTTACGGGACAAAAGTCCGCCGCCATGAGGCGGAACCTTGGCGGAACCAATCTAGGGCTCTGGCAGAGTTGTTCTGCCGGGGACACTTCCCTCCGGGAGGGGGAAATCATCACCATCATCATCACCAATGATCCTCTCATCGGGAGGGGGTCAATCTCCATCAACATCTTCACCAGCACCATCTCCTCTCCAAACCCTAGTTGATCTCTTGTATCCAATCTTGTATCAAAACCACAAATTGGTACCTGTGGGTTGCTAATAGTGTTGATTACTCTTTGTAGTTGATGCTAATTGGTTTACTTGGTGGAAGATCATATGTTTAGATCCTTTATGCACATTATTACACCTCTGATTATGAACATTAATATGCTTTGTGAGTAGTTACGTTTGTTCCTGAGGACATGGGTGAAGTCTTGCTATTATTAGTCATATGAATTTGGTATTCGTTCGATATTTTGATGAGATGTATGTTGTCTTTTCCTCTAGTGGTGTTATGTGAACATCGACTACATGACACTTCACCATTATTTGGGCCTAGAGGAAGGCATAGAGAAGTAATAAGTAGATGATGGGTTGCTAGAGTTACAGAAGCTTAAACCCTAGTTTATGCGTTGCTTCGTTAGGGGCTGATTTGGATCCATATGTTTAATGTTGTGGTTAGGTTTACCTTAATACTTTTGTTGTAGTTGCGGATGCTTGAAATAGGGGTTAATCATAAGTGGGATGCTTGTCCAAGTAAGGGCAATACCCAAGCACTGGTCGACCACATATCAAATTATCAAAGTACCGAACGCGAAACATATGAACATGATGACAACTAGCTTGACGATAATTCCCATGTGTCCTCGGGGGCTCCTTTCTCATTATTAAAAATTGTCCAGGATTATCCTTTGCTACATAAAGGATTGGGCCACCTTGCTGCACTTTATTTACTTTATTTATTTGTTACTCGTTACTATTTATCTTATCACAAAACTATCTATCACCTACAATTTCAGTGCTTGCAGAGAAAACCTTACTGAAAACCGCTTATCATTTCCTTCTACTCCTCGTTGGGTTCAACACTCTTACTTATCGAAAGGACTACAATAGATCCCCTACACTTGTGGGTCATCACGGTTCAACCACCCCATGAAATGCAACTGCCTCTAAGCATTTTTCTTTACAGGCTCACTTTTGCACAGAATGGGACTGGCGACATGGAATCAGCTCGGACGCACAAGGCGGGAACACACAAGTATCCCCCAATGAGACAGTCCGGATACACTTCGGATCCGCACACAGCCTCCTCCCGTCCGGCCACGACAGGTTCCACCAGCATACCTCTTTTATAGCATAAAACCGTACTCATACGCATAGACGTGTCACTCCACTACAACACATAGAATTAAATAACACTTGCCGGCCGTCGTTCCTCATTGACGCTTTTTTTGTCATAACGGCACCCACACATAGTGTCATGCCCCATTATGCCAGGGGCTTCATTGTACTCATAATATGGCAACAAAGTCCGGCCACCTTCTCGGTCACTCGGCACCCCGAACTTATAGCACTATTTGCATCAGCTCCGAATCATGTCTTGGGTCATTAGTTGGGTTTGCCCGGCTCCCATGTTTTGGTACCTTACGTTCCCTCCATCGGCTAAGGTAGCGCTGGGAGAACTATGGTGATTGTGTCTCAGTTCTTCCGAACGAGCACCTCAGTAGAGAAAGTCGAAAACTGACTGTCATGATACGGCGAGAGCTGGTAAGCTGTTCGAGAGGTTGTAAAATCTTTAATGATTTATTCCGCATAATGCCATTACAAATGCAGAGTGCGACGGATCGGTCTTCGGATCAGGTGCTGTTAGAGCCCTCGTACGGTCTTCCGAACACCAGGGGCTGCGCCTACCATACTCGAATTCCTATGGCTAAGTGAGAGTTATAAAGCCCTATAGTCTGATTGCCTGGTTCGCGGTGATGAACACCTCCTTAAAGGACCCAAAAATAGGATAAAGAGTGTTCAGGTATGTCCCGAACACCCCCGTACTTTCTACGTGGGGGCAGAAGCCGACGACTGGCCAACTCTCAGAATTTATATTTACTAAATGGCCGCACAGGAAGGAAAAACTTTTATATAACAGGCAATAAATAATAACAGTGCCAGTATCCCGCATTACAAAGGATAGCATGACTGCCTTCAGGGAAATATAGTGTCTTTGGTACACTGTTCCGCCACAAGGCGGGCTCTTTTCAGGACACCATCATAATATAATTCGGGCTTGCGATGCTCCTTACCCTCCGGTGGTCCCTCAGTCATCAGCTTTTCCGCATCAAGCTTCCCTCACTGCACGTTCGCACGGGCAAACGCCATGCGTGCACCTTCTATGCAGACCGACCTCTTAATGACCTCGAGCCGAGGGCAAGCACCAACAATCCGCTTCACGAGTCCGAAGTAACTGCTTGGAATTGGCTCAGCGGGCCACAGCCGGACAACTAAGTCCTTCATGGCTAGTTTGGCCGCCTGGTGCAGTTTGACCAGCTGCTTCGGCTGATCGACAAAGGGCACTGGATAATTCGGCGCCAAATACTGCGACCAGAAATTCTTCTCCACAGACTTCTTCTCTTCAGGCCGGTAGAATTGGGCAGCATCAGAAATGCTGCATGGCAGGTCCACAAACGCTCGTGGAGAAACACGAATTCAGTTTGTCGCTTAGAGTTTCTCCTATTACTATATAAAAATTGTTTGAGTAAAAAAGCCTTACCAGCCGCAATCCTCCTTGCCTCCTGAATGTCCTTCAGAGCACCTCGGGCTTCCTTCCGAGCATCATTTGCGGCTTGGAGAGCTTGGGAGAGTTCGGATTCTTTCCCTGCTAGACTCTGCTCCAAGGTCTCGCTTTTCTTCACGGCCTCCTGAAGCTCTCGTTCAGCTTCAATGACCCTGGCCTCGTGCTTCTCGCGAAGAGCCTGCTCCGCGGCGGCCTTCTTGTCGGCTTCGGCCACAGCCTTCTTCAGTGCCTCAATTTTGGCATTTGCTCCTAGAGCACACAATACAAATATTTTCATCAGGAACAACTACTCATTTGTGCTCAACTTGTCAAAAGATTTCGATATACCTTGCTTGTCCTCCAACTGCTTCTTCACTCGGTCAAGTTCTTCTTCGGCCCGTTCCAGACTTTGCTTTAGTCCGGACACCTCCGCAGTATGGGAGGCAGTCGTTGCTACAGGAACCTATTTTCAAACAAAGGGATATATGTCATTAACTGAGTCTCCTGCGAAGCGGAAATTTGATCCCCTGTCCGGCTCTCTCTCTTTCACTGGACAGTGCATCAGGGGCTACTACTCATACTATGACAATCTTCAAAGGTTTCTAAAAACATACCTCAAAGCCTTTTATAAGGCTAAGGCAGGATTCCTTCAGACCGCTCTCAGCGGACTGAATCTTTTCAATCACCGCACCCATGAGGGCGCGATGTTCATCGACGATGGACACATTCTTTAGCGCCGTCGATAGGCTGCCCTGCAGCTCTGCTTGGACAGAGGTTGCCGGCGGAGTGGGCTTGCCTCCCTCCGCCAAGGGGGGCTGCTCGCCCGATCCTGGAGCTTTAAAGGTCTCCAGGACCGTGTCCGGCTGCGGGCCAAATCTAAGATCGCCCCCGCCGTCAACGTTTATGGGAACCGTTGCTCCCGTGTATCCGGCCCCAGAGGTGTGCCCTCCCTTGTCTGGGTCCTGCTAGGACGACACCTCAGTGTCCCGTCCAGGCTTTGGGGAAGGGGCCTCCGGAGGCGTCTCGCTCTCTAGGGGATCTGAGCTTAGCGAATCCTCTGATGAGGACTGTTCATCGCGAGACCTCACCGGGCTGCACAAAGTACGGTAACAGTTAAGCTATTGCACCCTAGTAATCCTGGGTGCGTAGGCGTGTTCGAATTTCGTATACTCACGATTTTACCAGGGGCTGGGTCCTGGGATCCCACTCCAGGCTGCTATTGGCAGCCGTGGTAGACGCCTCCGGGAGGGAACTTCTTCCCCTCTTTGCCGATTCGGCCTCCAGGGATGAGGAAGCCGTCCTTTTCTTCCCTCCCCCCGTGGAGGACTCGTCTTGTTCCTCCTCCTTTTCGTCTTCGGAGGAAGGATGGGCACTGGAGTCTTCGGATTTTGTGTCCGAAGCACCGCGGCGACGGAGGCCGCTCCGGGTCTCCTTGGTCTTCTTGGAGGCCTCTTTCTTCGTCGCCTTGTAAGGCGCTGGGACCAGCATCTTCGTCAGAAGAGATCCTGCCGGTTCCTCCGGAAGCGGGGCCGGACAGTGTATTCGCCCCACCTTCTTCGTCCATTCCTGGTATAATTGCAAAAGGCATGATAAAGCGTCTCCCTCAGGATATGCCAGCTAAACATGGATAGACAGAACATAGCGATAACTTACCGGACTTGCGGAGTGGGACAGTTGATACCCGCGGTCCTCGGCAGAGCTCGGCCATGGTTTGCCGGACTTGAAGAGCACCTTCCAAATGTCCTTGTGTGAGGAACCATAGAGCTCCCGTAGGGTCTGGTGCTCGGTCGGGTCATATTCCCACAAGTAGCAGGCTCGGTGCTGGCAAGGGAGGACCAGGCGAACTAACATCACCTGGACTACATTGACGAGTTTGACATCCTTGTCTACCATGCTTTGCATGCGTGTTTGAAGCACCGATAGTTCATCGGAGTTCAGGCCCTTCTTGGGCCAGGATGTGAGCCGCAGGGGGGCTCCGTATCTGAATTCAGGAGTAGCGGCCCACTTTTTACCGCGTGGCTCGGTGATATAGAACCACTGCTGCTGCCACTCCTTGAAGGAATCATTGAAGGTGCCCGTCAGCCATGTGACCTTGGGCATCTTGCACACCATGGCACAGCCGCACTCAGTGTGCTCACCGTCAGGGCCGGTCCTGACATTTTGGGGGCCCGGGGCAAAAGTAAAACCCGGGGCCCTTTTATATAAACATAAAAAAAATGTTTTGTCCTTGACTCTTGACCATCAAAATATCTATGTATATTTAGGTAAATTTACAAGCACAACTTGGGTTCTCCTTTTAATATGAACTCCAAAGCACTCGTATACAAATTTCTAGGCTATAAATATTGATCCGATATACCAAATCAAGAAAACATTCAAATCAGGATGTTCAACAAGAAATTATCTACCTGTTTCATGTTGTAATCGAAAACTGGTTGTGCCTAAAACTGGACTAGCTCTTTCAAACTAGAAATCTCATAAAGTTTTCCAAAATCTATCTACTACGCTTTGAAAGAACTTGTCCATCAACAGTCCTTGTGACACCTCAACAACCATTAATCCAAACTGAGCAAATTGGGTTCAATGGGAATGTAATCCATAAGCATTACAAATTTGATTTTCGTGTCGTCTCATTAAGCACAAATAATGCAGTTTTCAAAACACTAGTCCGATCCAATGATTGGGTTATCAAAAAAAAGTCTCAGCATCAAATTTAGGAACTAGGGACTACCAGAAAGGTTACCTTTGAGCTGTAGAACATGGAATTTAAAATCAATGGATAGATTTTCTGATTGATTGTACGTAGCACTCGTCTCGTCTTGTCGCTTGTTCCTGGCTCTGCTGCTATGCATGCAGGTGATATTGTGATAAGGCGAAGTGAAGGCGCGAGGTCAGACGACGATCAGGCGATGGCAAGGGTGCTCGGCGCGAGGCGAAATTGATCCATCGGCGTGCTGCGTGCGTTTTTCTTTCCGAGATGTGATCTGATCTGATCTGATTGATCAGCCTTGCTGCATGCGTTTTTCTTTCCGAGATATCAGAGATCGTGCGTGAATCACGCCTTAGATAGCCCAGCAACCAACTTGGGTCATATCAGATTTTTTGTGTGTACACGCAATAGGCCTGAAGCTTTTTTTTCAGGAGAAGATTGGGCTACTAAAGTACGTACCTGAGAGGGGGCCCCTGGAATTGGGAGGCCCGGGGCGGCCGCCCCCTCTGCCCCCCCTCAGGGCCGGCCCTGCTCACCGTTCACCACCTTGGGCTTCACAATGAAGATCTTCAGCCACAAGCCGAAGTTGGGCGAAATACGGAGAAAGGCCTCACACCCGACTATAAACGTCGAGATGTTAAGGAAAGAATTAGGGGACAGATCATGAAAATCAATCCCGTAATAATACATGATGCCGCGAACAAATGGGTGAAGGGGAAACCCGAGTCCGCGAACAAAATGAGGAAGAAACACGACCCTTTCGTGGGGCTCCGGATTGGGGACGATCTGTCCCGCCGTCTGAAGACGGTGGCCGATTTTCTTGGCCAGGTACCCGGCGTCTTGAAGCTTTTTTATATCCTTCTCCCGGACGGTAGAGGCCATCCATTTGACTCCTGCTCCGAATCCGTACATCGGAGAACCTCTTTTCGGTGGAGGAGATGAGTGCTTGGGAGCTAGGGCTCGAGCGAAGGGGAATGGACGAGCGGGAGGGAAAGGCGTGGATAAGGAAGAAGAGGCCTTATCTCTTTATAGAGGCAATAAAAAAACTTTTGCGCCTCCCTACATGCCTGGTGGAACCCACTCGTTCCCCACTCACCGTGATTGGCGGTGCGATTGGGCTACCCGTGCCTGTATTGATGAAAGCCCCGCGATAAGGGGAGCATGATCTCTGCTTCAACAAGACGTTCCTGGGAAACCACCTCGCAATATGTGCGGTGGCTGGCTGTGGGAAGATGGTTCAATAATAGCTCGACCATGGTGTGATATCACATTATCTAAAGTTGTCAGTAGATTATATTTGTGGAATAATCGTTCTCTCTACGGTGGTATGTGAAAATCGCCTTGCAGAGCCGGACACGATTTAAGTGTTCGAGGTTTACTTTGGAGTATTCGCAGATGGAACCCGCCTTGCAATGCCGAAGACAAGCTGCACGCCGGACTCATCGTCATTGAAGCCTGGTTCAGGGGCTACTGAGGGAGTCCTGGATTAGGGGGTATCCGGGCAGCCAGACTATATACTTTGGCTGGACTGTTGGACCGTGAAGATACAAGACTCAAGACTTTGTCCCATGTCCGGATGGGATTCTCCTTTGCGTGGAAGACAAGCTTGGCGGTTCGGATATTAGATCTCCTTCTTTGTAACTGACTCTGTGTAACCCTGGCCTCCTCCGGTGTCTATATAAACCGGAGGGCTTAGTCCATAGGAGAGGAACAATCATAATCATCATAGGCTAGCTTCTAGGGTTTAGACTCTACGATCTCGTGGTAGATCAACTCTTGTAATACTCATATCATCAAGATCAATCAAGCAGGAAGTAGGGTTTTACCTCCATCGAGAGGGCCCGAACCTGGATAAACATCGTGTCCCCTGCCTCCTGTTACCATTAGCCTTAGACGCACAGATCAGGACCCACTACCCGAGATCCGCTGGTTTTGACACCGACACCTATTACAAATTATCTTATCACAAAACTATCTGTTACCTACAATTTCAGTGCTTGCAGAGAATACCTTACTGAAAACCACTTGTCATTTCCTTCTTCTCCTCGTTGGGTTCGCACTCTTACTTATCGAAAGGACTATGATAGATCCCCTATACTTGTGGGTCATCAAGACTCTTTTCTGGTGCCGTTGCCGGGGAGTGAAGCGCCTTTGGTGAGTGGAACTTGGTAAGGAAACATTCATATAGTGTGCTGAAATTTATTGTCACTTGTCACTATGGAAACTAATCCTTGGAGGGGCTTGTTCGGGGCATCTTCGCCCTGACCAGTAGAGCAAAGAGTTGCTCCTCAACCTACTGAACCTACTGAAAATGTTTACTTTGATATTACTTCGGGTATGCTAGAGAAACTGCTAGCTAATCCCTTTACAGGAGATGGAACATTGCATCCCGATTTACACCTTATCTATGTGGATGAAGTTTGTGGATTATTTAAGCTTGCAGTTATACCCGATGATGTTGTTAAGAGGAAGGTCTTCCCTTTATCTTTGAAGGGAGATGCATTGACATGGTATAGGCTATGTGATGATACAGGATCTTGGGACTATATACGATTGAAATTGGAATTTCAACAGAAGTTTTATCCTATGCATCTTGTTCATCGTGATCTTAATTATATATACAATTTTTGGCCTCGCGAAGGAGAAAACAACAAGCTTGGGGGAGTATTAAGTCAGTGTTATATTCATGCCCCAATCATGAGCTCTCAAGAGAAATGATTATTCAAAAAATTTATGCTCAACTTTCTCTCAGTGACCGCACCATGCTCGATACTTCCTGTGCTGGTTCTTATATGCTGAAGACTATTGAATTCAAGTGGGACTTATTGGAAAGAATTAAACGCCACTCTGAAGATTGGGGTTCTGACGATGGTAAGGAGTCAGGTATGACACCTAAGTTTGATTGTGTTAAGTCTTCTATGGATACCGATGATTTTCATGGATTTAGCACTAAATATGGACTTGACTCTGAGATAGTAGCTTCTTTCTGTGAATCTTTTGTACTCACGTTGATCTCCCTAAGGAGAAGTGGTTTAAATATAATCCTCCCATTGAAGTAAAAGTAGTTGCACCTGTTACGGTTGAAGAAAAGATTATCACTTATAATGATCCTATTGTCCCTACTACTTATGTTGAGAAACCACCTTTCCCTGTTAGGATAAAAGATCATTCTAAAGCTTCAACTGTGGTTCGTAAGAGTAATACTAGAACATATACACCTCCCGAGCAAATTAAAGTTGAATCTAGTATTACTATGGTTAAAGATCTCTTGGCTGATAATATTGATGGGCATGTTATTTATTTCTATGAGCAGGCTGCTAATATTGCTAGACCCGATGCTAAGATACATAGACCTGTTGTAGGCATGCCTGTTATTTCTGTTAAAATAGGAGATCATTGTTATCATGGCTTATGTGATATGGGTGCTAGTGCTAGTGCAATGCCTATTTCCTTATATAAAGAAATTATGCATTATGTTGCACCCGCTGAGTTAGAAGATATTGATGTTACAATTAAGCCTGCCAATAGAGATACTGTTTCACCAACTGGGATTGTTAGAGATGTTGATGTCTTGTGTGGAAAAGTTAAATATCCTGCTGATTTTCTTGTTCTTGGATCCCCACAAGATAGGTTTTGTCCCATTATATTTGGTAGACCCTTCTTGAATACTGTTAATGCTAAGATTGATTGTGAAAAGGATGTTGTTACAATTGGCTTTGGGGATATGAAACATGAGTTTAATGTTGCTAAGTTCCGTAGACAACCCCATGTTAAAGAATTGCCTAGTAAGGATGAAATTATTGGTCTTGCTTCTATTGCCGTGCCTCCTACTGATCCGTTCGAACAGTATTTGCCAGACCATGAAGATGATATGTTTATGAATGAAAGAAGGGAGATAAATGAAGTATTCTTTAAACAGGGTCCTATTCTGAAACACAACTTGCCTGTTAAAATCCTAGGGGATCCCCCTCCACCCAAGGGTGATCCCGTGTTTGAGCTTAAACCATTACCTGATACTCTTAAATATGCTTATCTTGATGAAAAGAAGATATATCCTATTATTATTAGTGCTAACCTTTTAGAGCAAGAAGAAGAAAGATTATTGAAAACTCTAAAGAAGCACCGTTCTGCTATTGGATATATTCTTGATGATCTTAAGGGCATTAGCCCCACTCTATGCCAACACAAAATTAAATTGGATGAAGATGCCAAACCAGTTAGAGATCATCAAGGACGGTTAAATCCTAAGATGAAAGAAGTGGTAAGAAAGGAAATACTAATGCTCCTTGAGGCAGGTATAGTTTATCCCGTTGCTGATAGTGAGTGGGTAGGTCCTGTCCATTGTGTCCCTAAGAAAGGAGGTATTACTGTAGTCCCTAATGATAAAGATGAATTGATCCGCAAAGAATTATTACAGGTTATAGGATGGTAATTGATTTTCTTAAATTAAATAAGGCTAATAAGAAAAATCATTACCCTTTACCTTTTATTGATCAAATGCTAGAAAGACTATCCAAACATACACATTTCTGCTTTCTAGATGGTTATTATGGTTTCTCTCAAATACCTGTGTCAGCGAACGATCAAGAAAAAACTACTTTTACATGCCCTTTCGGAACTTTTGCTTATAGACGTATGCCTTTTGGTTTATGTAATGCACCTGCTACCTTTCAAAGATGTATGATGGCTATATTCTCTGACTTTTGTGAAAAGATTTGTGAGGTATTCATGGATGATTTCTCCGTTTATAGATCCTCCTTTGATGATTGCTTGAGCAACCTTGAACGAGTTTTGCAGAGATGTGAAGATACTAGTCTTGTTTTGAATTGGGAGAAGTGCCACTTTATGGTTAATGAAGGCATTGTCTTGGGGCATAAAATTTCTGAAAGAGGTATTGAAGTTGATAAAGCTAAAGTTGATGCTATTGAAAAGATGCCTTGTCCTAAGGACACTAAAGGTATAAGAAGTTTCCTTGGTCATGTCGGTTTTTATAGGAGGTTCATTAAGGACCCCTCTAAAATCTCTAGGCCTCTGAATAATCTATTACAAAAAGATATTCCTTTTGTCTTCGATGATGATTGTGTAGAAGCATTTGAAACACTTAAGAAAGCTTTGATTTCTGCACCTATTGTTCAGCCACCTGATTGGAATTTACCCTTTGAAATTATGTGTGATGCTAGCGACTATGCTGTAGGTGTTGTTCTAGGGCAAAGAGTTGATAAGAAATTAAATGTTATCCAGTATGCTAGTAAAACTTTTGACACTGCCCAGAGAAATTATGCTACTACTGAAAAATAATTCTTAGCAGTTGTATTTGCATGCGATAAGTTCAGACCTTATATTGTTGATTCTAAAGTAACTATTCACACTGATCATCCTACTATTAAATACCTTATGGAAAAGAAAGATGCTAAACCTAGACTTATTAGATGGGTTCTCATACTACAAGAATTTTATTTGCATATTATTGATAGAAAGGGATCTGAGAACCCAGTTGCAGACAACTTGTCCAGGTTAGAGAATGTTCTTGACGACCCACTACCTATTGATGATAGCTTTCCTGATGAACAATGAGCTGTCATAAATGCTTCTCGTACTACTCCATGGTATGCTGATTATGCTAATTACATTGTTGCTAAATTTATACCACCTAGTTTCACATACCAGCAAAAGAAAAAGTTCTTTTATGATTTAAGACATTACTTCTGGGATGACCCGCACCTTTATAAAGAAGGAGTAGATGGTGTTATTAGATGTTGTGTACCTGAGCATGAACAGGAACAGATCCTACGCAAGTGTCACTCCGAGGCATATGGAGGACACCACGTTGGAGATAGAACTGCACATAAGGTATTGCAATCCGGTTTTTATTGGCCTACTCTCTTCAAATATGCCCGTAAGTTTGTATTGTCTTGTGATGAATGTCAAAGAATTGGTAATATTAGTAGACGTCGGGAAATGCCTATGAATTACTCTCTTGTTGTTGAACTGTTTGATGTTTGGGGCTTTGATTATATGGGACCTTTTCCTGCCTCTAAGGGATATACACATATTTTAGTTGCTATTGACTACATTACTAAGTGGGTAGGAGCTATTCCAACTAGTTGTGCTGATCATAACACCTCTATTAAGATGATTAAAGAAGTTATTTTTCCGAGGTTTGGAGTCCCTAGATACTTAATGACTGATGGTGGTTCACATTTTATTCATGGTGCGTTTCGTAAAATGCTTGCTAAGTATGATGTTAATCATAGAATTGCATCTCCGTATCACCCACAATCTAGTGGTCAAGTAGAGTTGAGTAATAGAGAACTCAAATTAATTTTGCAAAAGACTGTTAATAGATCTAGAAAGAATTGGTCCAAGAAACTTGACGATGCATTATGGGCCTATAGAATTGCATATAGAAATCCTATGGGTATGTCTCTGTATAAAATGGTTTATGGAAAAGCAAGTCACTTACCTCTCGAACCTGAACATAAGGCATATTGGGCTACTAAAGAGCTCAATTATGATTGCAAACTTGCCGGTGAGAAGAGGTTATTCGACATTATCTCACTTGATGAATGGAGAACCCAAGCCTATGAGAATGCCAAGTTGTTTAAAGAAAAAGACAAAAGATGGCATGACAAGAGGATACAAAAGCGTGAGTTTAACGTAGGTGATTATGTGTTGCTATTCAACTCTCGTTTAAGATTTTTTGCAGGAAAACTTCTCCCTAAATGGGAAGGTCCTTACGTTATCGAGGAGGTGTATCGTTCCGGTGCCATAAAAATCAACAACTTCGAAGGCACCAAATCCGAAGGTGGTGAACGGCCAAAGAATCAAACATTATATCTCAGGTAATCCTATAAATGTTGAAACTAATATTATTGAAACCGTAACCCCAGAGGAATACATAAGAGACACTTTCCAGAACGTTTCAGACTTCGAAAAGGAATAGGTATGTGGTACGGTAAGTAAACCGACTCCAAAACAGTTCTAATAGCAGTTTTCATTGTTTTGGAATATTTAAGAAAATAGGAAAATAAGTAGTCTGGGAAGGACAAGAGGCGTCCACGAGGGTGGAGGGCGTGCCCACCCTTACAGGGTGCGCCCCCTGCCTTGTGGGCACATCGTGTGCTCTCCTGACTCCGTTTTCTTGCACGATACTTCTTTCGATCGGTAAAAATTCATTATATAATCTCCCGAAGGTTTTGACCACCGTATCAGGCAAAAATCTTCTGTTTTCGTTTCGAGCTGTTTTCCTTACAGATCAAGAGCACCATGACATCTTCAAGCATTCCCAAGGACAAGTTTTTCGAGAGGGTCATCAACCCCTATCTCGCAGAGTTGCTGCATCACCCTCAAACCATTGAGACGCGTGAGGGGGTCCTGCACATCCGCGATGTGGAGGGACCAAGGAGTACCGGAAGCATGGAGACAAAGCTTGAAGCGATGGAACAACATGTTTTCAAGTGCCAAGGGATGGTGGAGCGCAGACTTAACGCCAACTAGATGATGATCGCGGAGTTCACCAACAACCACAAGCTGGACGCCAAGAACATTGGGGAGGCCATCTTCAAGCTTCATGATAAAATCGAGCACCTCCAAGCCCAGATCTATGACATGCAAAACCAAAACTATGAGTATGAATATAGATTCAAAAGGATGAGTTTGGCTGCAAATTTGAGGATCTCGGAGACTCAAGCATCCTTCTATGATGGTGAGCCTATGCCTTGGAAGACGGACGACAAGCCTACATCATCAACAACTCCTTCTTCACCACCTCCGAGGACATAATCACATGGTATGGGCACTCCCCTTGGCAAATGCCAAGCTTGGGGGAGGTGCCCCGGTATCGTATCACCATCACACTCCTATCTTTACCACTTTACTTAGTTCGATCATTTTGGTAATATCTTGATCTAGTAGAATAAAGTTTTGGTATGATTTAGTTTTGCGTTTTGCTTTATGATCCCTTTATGTAATCGAGTCCGTGAGCTATATATAATAAAGATTAGTGTTGGGTCAAGGCCTTTCTATCTTGCTATGATCTTGAGAAAATAGAAAGAATAAAAAGAAATAAAACCGTTCATATTGATCTTATGGATAGTAATGACTTCACACATAAAGAGTATGATACATAAAAGTTGTTGAGAGTTGATAAACATAGTTTTGGTCATCGTTGCAGTTAATAGGAAGTAATAAAGAAAGAGAGGTTCTCACATATAAATATATACTATCTTGGACATCTTTTATGATTGTGAGCACTCATTAAAGTATGACATGCTAAAGAGTTGATGTTGGACAAGGAAGACAACGTAATGGGTTATGTTTTCTCATATCTCAGTTAAAGTATATTGTCATGGATCATTTAAACATGTTGTGCTTGCCTTTCCCCCTCATGCTAGCTAAATTCCTAGCACTAAGTAGATATACTACTTCTGCTTCCAAATATCCTTAAACCCAGTTTTGCCATGAGAGTCCACCATACCTACCTATGGATTGAGTAAGATCCTTCAAGTAAGTTGTCATGTTGCAAGCAATAAAAATTGCTCTCTAAATATGCATGACTTATTAGTGCGGAGAAAATAAGCTTTATACGGTCGTCTGATATGGAAGTAATAAAAGCGACGGACTGCATAATAAAGGTTACAAGTGACAATATATAGTGACGTTCTTTGGCTTTAAGATTTTGTGCATCCAACCAAAAAGCACATGACAACCTATGCTTCCCTCTGCGAAGGGCCTATCTTTTTTACTTTATGTCCTTTACATTATGCAAGAGTCAAGGTGGTCTTCACCTTTCCCTTTTTCATTTTATCCTTTGCAAGCACCTCGTGTTGGAAAGATCCTGATATATATATCCAATTGGATGTAAGTTAGCATGAACTATTATTGTTGACATTACCCTCGAGGTAAAACGTTGGGAGGCAACACTATAAGCCCCTATCTTTCTCTGTGTCCGATTAAAACTCCATAACCATAAGTACTGCGTGAGTGTCAGCAATTGTGAAAGACTAAATGATAGTTGAGTATGTGGACTTGCTGACAAGCTCTTATATTTAATCTTTCCTATGTTATGATAAATTGCAATTGCTTCAATGACTGAGTTTATAGTTTGTTAGTTCCCAATAAAGTTTATGATTCATTCTTGACATTGTGAATAGATTGTTACTTGAGCATAATAAATCATATGACAATATATATATGTTGCTGTTATAAGAATGATCATGATGCCCTCATGTCAATATTTTATTTTATCAAAACCTCTATCTCTAAACATGTGGACATATTTTTCGATTTCGGCTTCCACTTGAGGACAAGCGAGGTCTAAGCTTGGGGCAGTTGATACGGCCATTTTTGCATCATGCTTTTATATCGATATTTATTGCATTATGTGCTGTTATTACACGATATGTCACAATACTAATGGCTATTCTCTCTTATTTTGCAAGGTTTAATATGAAGAGGGAGAATGTCGGCAGCTGGGATTCTGGGCTGGAAAAGGAGCAAATATTGGAAACCTATTCTGCACAGCTCCAAAAGTCCTGAAACTCCACGGAAGTCATTTTTTGAAATTAATAAGAATTATTGAGCAAAAGAAGTACCAGAGGGGGCCCACACCCTGGCCACGAGGGTGGGGGACGCGCCCACCCTTACAGGACACGCCCCCTGCCTCGTGGGCCCCCTGGTGGCCCTCCGGTGCCCATCTTCTGCTATATGAAGTCTTTTACCCTCGAAAAAAAAATCATAAGTAAGCTTACGGGATGAAACTCCACAGCCATGAGGCGGAACCTTGGCGGAACCAATCTAGGGCTCCGGCGGAGCTGTTCTGCCGGAGAAACTTCCCTCTGGGAGGGGGAAATCATCACCATCGTCATCACCAACGATCCTCTCATCGGGTGGGGGTCAATATCCATCAACATCTTCACCAGCACCATCTCCTCTCAAACCCTAGTTCATCTCTTGTATCCAATCTTTGTACCCAAACCTCAGATTGGTACCTGTGGGTTGCTAGTAGTGTTGATTACTCCTTGTAGTTGATGCTAGTTGGTTTATCTGGTGGAAGATCATATGTTCAGATCCTTAATGCATATTAATACCCCTCTGATTATGAACATGAATATGCTTTGTGAGTAGTTACGTTTGTTCCTGAGGACATGGGTGAAGTCTTACTATTGTTAGTCATGTCAATTTGGTATTCGTTAAATATTTTGATGAGATGTATGTTGTCTTTCCTCTAGAGGTGTTATGTGAACATCGACTACATGACACTTCACCATTATTTGGGCCTAGAGGAAGGAATTGGGAAGTAATAAGTAGATGATGGGTTGCTAGAGTGACAGAAGTTAAACCCTAGTTTATGCGTTGCTTCGCAAGAGGCTGATTTTGGATCCACTTGTTTCATGCTATGGTTAAGTTTACCTTAATACTTCTCTTGTAGTTGCGGATGCTTGCAATAGGGGTTAATCATAAGTGGGATGCTTGTCCAAGAAAGGGCAGCACCCAATCACCGGTCCACCCACATATAAAATTATCAAAGTAACGAACGCGAATCATATGAGCGTGATGAAAACTAGCTTGACGATCAGTCCCATGTGTCCTCGGGAGCATTTTTCTCATTATAAGAATTTGTCCAGGCTTGTCCTTTGCTACAAAAAGGATTGGGCCACCTTGCTGCACCTTATTTACTTTCATTGCTTGTTACCTGTTACAAATTATCTTATCACAAAACTATATGTTACCTACAATTCCAGTGCTTGCAGAGAATACCTTACTGAAAACCGCTTGTCATTTCCTTCTGCTCCTCGTTGGGTTCGACACTCTTACTTATCGAAAGGACTATGATAGATCCCCTATACTTCTGGGTCATCACAAGTGTCGGTGTCAAAACCGGCGGATCTCGGGTAGGGGGTCCCGAACTGTGCGTCTAGGCGGATGGTAACAGGAGACAAGGGACACGATGTTTTTACCCAGGTTCGGGCCCTCTCGATGGAGGTAATACCCTACTCCTGCTTGATTAATATTGATGATATGGGTAGTACAAGAGTATATCTACCACGAGATCAAGGAGGCTAAACCCTAGAAGCTAGCCTATGGTATGATTGTTGTTCGTATATATCGACTAGCCTGGCCTCGGTTTATATAATGCACCAGAGGCCTAGGATAACAAGAGTCCTAGCCGAATACGCCGGTGGGGGAGGAGTCCTTGTCTTGATCGCCAAGTCTTGTGGAATCTTCCTTGTATGCGGCAACTGTCCGGACTGGCCCATGAGTATACGGCCATGGGGGTCCTCAGCCCAATCTAACTGATCGGGGGACGACGTGGTGAGTACCCCCTAGTCTAGGACACCGTCAGTAGCCCCCTGAACCGGTCTTCAAGTTAGGGATGCTCCTCGATTATTCCGAACTGTTCTTCATCTTCAGTTGCCGCTCTTGAAAACTGGTTCAACAAATCTTCTCATCTTCGATCTTGAGGATCGCCGAAATGCATTCGACGAGTTTACACATCGGGTATCCGAGGAGCCCCTTTAAGTTTCCGGCCTTCATCAATGCCTCGTTATTTTTATGCCACACCTCGGGTTCGAAATTGTTCCCAGGCGGCAGTGTCCTCTTGCGTCTGAGCTCTAACACCGGACCGCATTCAAGGTACCTCTTGCAGCCGAGCACCAATGCCGGACTGCTTCCCGGCTCTATCGCCGAACTATGTATCTGAGCTCCAACGCTGGACGGTATCCGAGCTCCAACGCCAGACTATGTATCCGAGCTCCAACGCCGGAATATATCCAAGGTGTCGTAAATCACCTTGGTTCAAAGAAGTTTGAAGGAGTTTAGCCGAGCTTAATGCCGGAAATGCCCTCTATGGAGCCAGCCACTAGCGCCCGAGCTTTATGTCGGACTGCTTCCGAGGTGGTGCACCACCCCAAATGTGGGCCGATTTTTGTCAATATTTTTGATTGATGCAATTTATTCTCTGCTGAGATACATGGCCAGTAGCCCTCAAGGTGTGTATCGGTCTAAAACCCGAGATGCCCATGAAGGATGACATAAGACCGCTGATCCCCGTAGCTGCTGAGACTCAGGTTGATTTGCAAAATCGGCCTGAGGATCAAGTCCTAGCTTGGTAGAATACTTCAGGACACAAAAAGCGGCGTGCTCAGTCCTCGAGACTCAGGTTGGGTGCGGCCGACCAACCCGAGGATCAAAATCTCCTCGGAAACTGTATTGCACTTAAAATTTTCTGCATAGAACAGGCAATGCAGTAGCCCCCGAGACACTGGTCGGGTGGCAACACCAGATCCGGGATCGATGTGCCCCTTTAATATTTGTAAATAATAAGCCCAAAGCCCAGTAGCCCCCAAGCCTTAATGCGGGCACGGGTGGCCGAATTAAGGATCGATATCCATAGTAAAATCACAAATTATGTGTAATGACTCAATGTATCCAAGTACTTTATGTCATTAATGCTCGGATCTGCATTGTACAAAACTTTGTTGACCGACCATTGGCTTCAACCTCCTCGGCCAGTAGCCGAGGAGTGTTTGTCCTACTTTATAAAGCCTTTATGAGGGCAAAGATTTACGACAAACAAGGCAATCTGGCCATACGGTTTTATAAACAAAGGTACGAGAGAGATATGTTATATTACTATTTAACAGAAGAAATGTCTTCCAAAGAAAATTGTCCCGCTATCGGTTCCTTTCTTTGGGTTGTCATGCTAAGCATGATCATGAAATATCAGCTCCAATGTAAGAGCAAAATATTGAGGATTTAGTTTGGGAGGCCAGTTACTAGCCCCCGGTCGTGTTCGGCGATAGTCGAGGTCAAGCCGGAAACACTTCGGCCAGTGTTATGAATGGCCCATCATTTAATATGGTCATCGGATCACTGACCAGTTTACAACTATTGTGACAGTCAGTTTTCGGCTTTCTCCACTGAGGTGCTTGACCATGCGAGCAGGAATTACAATCGAAGTGGTTCTCCCTTTGCACACCTAGCCGAACAAAGCGGAACGTAGGAGGCAAGCGCGGGAGCCGGGCAACCCAACTATTGACCGAAGCACAATTTGAAACTGATGCATATATAGCAATATCCGAGAATGTTTTTGCCGAATCTCTAAAGGTGTCCGGCGTTGCACTGCGAGACTTGTGCTGAAAACACACAAATAGTTAAAAGTGCCAAAAGCTTGGAAAACCAAAAAATGTCAGTAAAAACGTGAGGTTCGAACAAGATCAAGTGTTCGGTGCCAATCCGAAAATTGGACTTTAGAGAAAAAAAGTGCTTCTGTCGTGCTTTAACTTTGCAACGACTAAGAAGAAAAACACTTAGTATGAAACGGCTCAAATAAACATAAGAGCCCCCAAGTGTCTTGGGTAAAAGTTGACTATAAAATGTAAGGTGACATGTAGAATGCCTTCTAGCCGGATTGTAGATCGTTTGTCGTAGCGGACCTTTTCGCTTCAACCTCTGGACCCAATAGTCCGGAGTGTGTCTGAATACCCTCGCGGTTATAAAAACCGGGGCGTGCGTGGAGACCAGGCGTAGGGGTCATTAGTGCTTTATCAGACAAGTGCCCAACTAGTTATGTTATATTACATGGTTAGTAAGAAACATCTTCCAGGGAGAATAGTTCCGTTAGGGGTTCCTTTCCCTGGGAGGCATGCCCTAAAGTGCATGTCCGGACTGCGAAAAGAGCAGAAAAACATCTGGGGGCAGGTAAATAAATAGGTAAGAAATCATCTTTTAGTTCAACGACCGAGTATTCCCTTAAGAACGCTAGCTTTCAGCTTCACCCAGTCTGAGGGACACATCTGGCTGACCCGGCAGTAACAATCGCAGAGGTGCTCCCTTTACCACCTAGCCGAAAAATCGGGAACGTAGGGGTAAGCACAGGAGCCAGGCAACCCTGCTTGGCCAACACTTAAGTCATATCAATGCATATAATGGTGAATAAAAGGTACATGCGGAAGTATGACGCATGTGTTGGGCATGAAGCCCGTATTAATAAGCTTCTGTTAAAGAAGCCCCCAGGTATAATGAGCGCGGGTAGCGCGTCAAGTATGTGCGAACAAAGTTTGGACAAGGAAAATTTTTACAAGCAACTTTTTTTCCAAAAAAGTATAATGCTTGGTCGAACAGAACACAAGTTAGAAATTTAAAACTTTGAGCATGAAGGCAACTTAGCTGGTTAATGTGTTCGGTATTGACGACACGGTCCGAGCTTGATGCGGGACAAGGTTCCATCCCCAAGCCGGTCCCGAGGTGGCGGAGCAAAGAGCTTGGCACTCCGAAGTGGTGACATAGCACGGTCAATGCAGAACGGCAGAGTGATGCCGAAGTCCCCTGCATGGGGTAATGAAGTGTTGACGAAGCTCCCCGTCCATCCGAGGTGACGCCAAAGGATATAGTCCGGCTGGATCATTTTCCTGTGTACAAAAAATAGTGCAAACCGGAGATAATAGTAATAATAAAAATAAAAAATCGTTGCATAACAAACAATTTATGCAAAGTGAGTAATAAAATAAATATGGCCTGGCGCCGAAGTCAATGTCGATGCAGGGCGGCGACGTGATGCGGTAAAGGCATGGGAAGGCCTGAATTCACAGGTCGGTTCGAGTTCCGGATGCGGCGTTTGTCGGACTATGTACGGAAACTGACCGAACCACCATGCAACCGTCGTTAATGCGGCCACCATTTGATAGACCTGCGTACATATGATGGACAAACCAGAGTAATAATTCGTTGGGAAAAATGAACCCAAACAAGCAAAAAAATACTAGGATTAATAACACCTAGTTTATTTGTTGTAGCAATCCGAAGAAGGGTGATTCCCAAAATTGAGACTCGATCCGCACACCTATCGCCTGATGGGCGATAAAGCAATGGCATGGCGATGCTGGCAAAGGTTGGCTCGCCGAGGCAAAGCCCTCGGTCCAGCTAACGTGACGGAGCTGGTGGGCCAGCAATGCCGAAGTCTCTGGGGCAGGTTGATGAAGAGATGATGAAGCCCCCGGTCCAGCTAATGTGATGAAGCCTTGATGTCAGCCGATGAGTTGAAGTAGGTCGGCGTGATGGACACCAGCTTGAAAAAGCAGCAGTGCGGCCTTGCCGATGCAGGTCGTGACGTGGTCGATGCCGGCTTGATGAAGTGACTGTGTGGCGATGCAGGTGTGCCCGCTCCGTGCAATCCGTGGGGCGGCGATGTTGGTGATGATTTATCCTTCGCGATGCCGGACTCTTGTTCAACTTGCCGAGATGATGATCCGAAGAAGTTGAGCTCGGCTCAACAAAGTGACGACGTGTAGTGTAGGTCGGCAGCCGTGGAGCAATATTGCCGGACTGGTTTAACACCAGCATGATATTGAAGATCATGTTCAAAAGATTTTAAAGCTAGTGGGATGTGTTCAGAAACGAAACACAATACACCATACAAAACTTCCTTCAAAAAGGATGTCCGAAATCCCGTTCATAAAAAATACGAACTCGGGTCGGATTCGTTTTCGCGCAGAAAACAGATCCGAAAAGTGATGCACTAATCGGAAGCTTCCCGGAGTTTGGACGGTCGGATTGAGCTGACATTTTGAGGGATGGTAGATATAGGAATTCCGCAGCCGATCAACGGTTGGATCTTCCAAAGGAAGTCCGAGATAGAAGCTGGACACCACGCCCTCAACTCGTCCGGATTCTCGTCTAGATTCAATGCGGCTCCGGTATATCGGAGATTGCCAGAGATTCCTTCATCGGAACTCGACGAAATTTTCCAGGGTTGTTGTAGACCCAATTCCGCACTATTTCACCAAAGGAATCATCGAACCGACGCTCGAGGAGGCGGTGATGGCGGATACAAGTTTGCTGTCCAGGAAAATAGCACGGTCGCCCGAGGGAATTGTTGACGCTGAGCCCCCGGGCTCACTGGATGATTCCTCCATGATCTTGATAGAGATCGGAGCTGATGTTGATGAAGGCCCTCATCCGAACATGACGATCGGAGATAGGGCGCAGTCCTTGGTCGAACCAAGGTGACCAGTCGAGCTGGTGACGAATATGCCGAAGTCGCAGTTGATCTGCAGGCGAGCCATCGACCTTTTGCCGAACACACAGAGGAACTCTCAATGAAAGCACCAATGTCGGTGTCAAAACCGGCGGATCTCGGGTAGGGGGTCCCGAACTGTGCGTCTAGGCGGATGGTAACAGGAGACAAGGGACATGATGTTTTTACCCAGGTTTGGGCCCTCTCGATGGAGGTAATACCCTACTCCTGCTTGATTAATATTGATGATATGGGTAGTACAAGAGTAGATCTACCACGAGATCAAGGAGGCTAAACCCTAGAAGCTAGCCTATGGTATGATTGTTGTTCGTATAAATCGACTAGCCTGGCCTCGGTTTATATAATGCACCAAAAGCCTAGGATAACAAGAGTCCTAGTCGAATACGCCGGTGGGGGAGGAGTCCTTGTCTTGATCGTCAAGTCTTGTGGAATCTTCCTTGTATGCGGCAACTATCCGGACTGGCCCATGAGTATACGGCCATGGGGGTCCTCGGCCCAATCTAACTGATCGGGGGATGACGTGGTGAGTACCCCCTAGTCCAGGACACCGTCAACAGGCCAACATCATCAACACGCGGATCACCCTCTCCACCACCAAAAAGTGCACCGCAACCAACGCCGAGTACATCGGGCGCATGAAAACGCTAGGTGAAAAGATGGCTTCAGCTAAGAAGCCACTCGACGACGATGACATGGTCTCCTACATCCTTGTCGGCCTTGACTTTGACTACATCTCGTTTGTCTCATCCATCTGCGCTGCAAGGACCAAGCCCATTAAGGTAGATGAACTCTTCTCCCAACTGTTTGGTTTTGAAAAGCGCCTTGCCATGTTCAAAGGAGGAAACCAGTCCTCTTAGTCCTCGGCCAATGCTATCTCCCGTGGTCGTGGGGGTTTCGATCACGGCAGAGGCGGCCATGGCAATGGTGAACGTGGAAATGGAGGCGGTGGCCGCGGCAATGGAGGTCGTGGCAACGACAACGGAGGAGTCAACGATCTCCCTGAGGTTGTCTGCCAGATCTGCAAGAAGCCAAGTCACAACACCGTCGAGTGCTACCGCTGCTTCGACATCTCCTTCGCCAAGAACGAGAAAAGTGCAGGATCGACCACCACATCGTCCTATGGAGTAGACATGAACTGGTACCTCGACACGGGGGCCTCAGATCACATCACCAGCGAGCTCGACAAGCTGACAGTCCGCAAAAAGTACAATGGCAACGAGCAAGTCCACACTGCAAATGGAGAAGGTATGCAAATTTTTCATATTGGTCAATCCACAGTTCGAACCCCCACTTGTGATCTTCATCTTAAAAACATATTGCATGTACCCGATGTAAGTGCATCTAGTTCCCCTTAGTGATTTTGGTGTATTGAAGACTTATAGGTTAAGGGACTGATGCGTTTGTGAGTGTAAACAGGTCTATAAGTCTATGAGGAGTTTGATAATTACAGAGAAAGTCGACCCCTAAAAATGAAGTTCTTCAACTGAATACTTTGGATTTCTGGAGACTTTGAAAGTGAAGAAATTGATGTGACCTTGAAGACTTGGCAATCATCAAGGAACGTGAAGCATTAAGACTTTTGTTTTCGTAGTTTCATTTTCTCTTTCTTGAGTCATAGGAAACACCGTACTATTAAAGGGGGTCCAGGAAATACTAAGGAAAAATCTCCATGTGATGCTCAACACAAAATCCTACACCTCCCAATCCCTTCGAGTGAAGCCATTGGAAATCTCATACAGTTCTGTCAATTTCTTCAGTAACAGAGACGAAGTTCTTCTGGTTGCTGAGGAATTTGTTCTGGCTGAGGAGTTAGGAATTCACTAGTGCGGATTGCCTACACAGTGAGGAACATGATAGCCCTGAGGAAGTTGAGAGTCAAATTTCCGACCGTTACTGTGCAATGCGCTAGCTGTCCCAAAATATCTACCCACCTAATGGTCATATCATTAAAGGGCATTTATGTCTTATCATGTCGGGCTGCTCCCTAGGCTATAAATAGCCGCCCCTACAACCACTAGCTGGTTGGCTGCTCCGAGAGAAACTTACACTTGTCATTTGAGAGCATCGCATCCTCCGAGGACTTTGAGCGAAAATCATCAAGTGAGGAAAACCCAAACCCAAACACACCTACAAACCCAAAGTGATTGAGCATCATTGAAGAGATTGATCCTGCGTGGATCCGATGCTTGTTACCTTTGAAGACTGTGCTTCTTCCAGACGGTTAGGCATCATGGTCTAGAGCATCCAAGAGGAATTGTGGATCGCCGAGTGACCTAGTATGTGAAGGTTTGGAAGTCACCTGAAGACTTACCACGAGTGATTGGGCGAGGTCTGTGTGACCTTAGCTCAAGGGGAATACGGATAGGACTGTGTCTCCTCAGGTTTGAATACCTAGCCGCTCCAACTAGATGTACAACTGAGACAGCAGTTGGATATGGTCTACCAAATCATTGTCTTCACCAAGCTTACTGATTTTATTTCCTCAACTCTTTCATTTCCTCATTTCACTTGTTGTGTGATTGTTCGTATCTGTTTGAAGACTTTGACTGAAGACTTTCTCAATTTCCTCAGTTCAATTTCTTCAGTCTGTCCGTCTTCATCCTGTGTTATCCTGTGCTTACGTTTTCTGTACACTTTGCTTGTCTTCATTTCATCATGATGACTATGCTTATGTTCTGCTATGTTTACTTTTGAGTACTTATTCCGCTGCAAGTAGTTCTTCATTTAGGAATTTCCTCACCAGCAAATTTGTCAGTGAAGAATTCATAAAAATCGCCTATTCACCCCCCGTCTAGTCGATATAACGCACTTTCAATTGGTATCAGAGCAAGGTACTCCCTTGTTCTGTGTGATTTTGGTTTAACTGCCTGGAGTTTTAGTTATGTCGATTGTAGGAGTGAGGAATGTATCATGCCCCATCTTTGACGGTCATGAGTATCCCCAGTGGAAGGCCATGATGAAGAAGCGACTCATGGTAATGAACATCAAACTGTGGACCGTCACTGAGATTGGTCTTACCGATCTATGCAAGATGGCGGAGGCTGATGACATTCGCGAGTACACTTACTCAACCTCACATCGAAGGATGTCATCTACTCCTGTTTGTCCCAAAATCAGTTCAGGAACGTCATGCATCTCAATCATGCGAAGCTAATCTGGGACCGGCTCTCTGAGGTCTACAAACGTCATCGTACTCGTCATGATCCTTGGTTTGAGGATTTCAAGGATTCTCTCAAGGAGATAACTTTCGCACCTGAATCATCATCCTCTTCACCGTGCCTTATGGCAAAGGGTGCCAAGGTAACTGGACACTACCTTTCGGAATCTAGTGATGATGAATCAGGTGATGAATTTGGCCCTAGCTATGTCAAACTTGCTTCCCTTGCCACTAAGCAACAAAGAGCTCTTGAAAAAGTTCAAAACATGCTAGATGAAAGAGATGATATGTTGGGTGAGCAATTCGATCAAGACAAGGCTTTGAATGATAGTCTTCAAAAACTTCAGTCAAAGTTTGACAACCTTCAAAATCATCATAACTCTCTCTTAACTGATCACGTGAAGCTTTCTTATGAATTTCTTCAAAAAAAGCAAGATCTTGAGACGTTAAAAGTGAGTTATGCAAATCTTCAGAAGGAAAATGATTCATTGCTCGCTCAACAGATCAGTTCTGCTCAGGAAGAATTTGTTCCTCCATGTTTGAAGTGCATTGAATGTGAAACTGCTAATTCTTCACCTGAATGTTCAAATGCTTCTAATGCTACAAATTCTTCATCTATCTCTGTTATCACTAATTCCTCATCTGAGGACATTGCTAGTAACACAGATGATGCAGGGCTGAAGGAATTGTACATGACAGGCATGTACAAAAGCCTCAAAGGGCATCAGACTCTTTGTAATGTGCTTAAAAAGCAGATCCTAAACAGGAACCCTAGGAAAGAGAGTATTGCCTTTGAGAGGAAACTCAATGCTGATGGAAAATATTGGAAGCCTAAGCAGTACCCCAAAACCTCATGGGTTGCTGCAAAGGGGCCTCCAATTGATCCATCCAATTTATCTGGCTTTTAATGTGAATCTCCTCATTCTTCTGATGACTCATTTAACTCCAAATATAAACTGTTCAAAAATCAGAATGGTGAGGTATTTGCTAGATATGTTGGCACTAACTGAAGGAACGGTTCCCCTATGAAGAAAATCTGGGTTCCCAAAAGTTGTCTTGAAAGTCTTCAGGTGAATGTCCTCATGACACCACCTGTGAAGAATAGGAACTCCAGATCGAATTCTTCATATGGACCAAATTCTTCATATGGATCCAAGTCCTCATACGGACCAACTTCCTCGCATGGATCAAATTCCTAAAAAGGATCAAAGTCCTGATATGATCATCATTCTGCTAACCCCTCTGTTTCGCAGGGTAGAGCTAAGGGCTATGAATATGAGCATTATTCTTCTAATCATTATGTTCATAAGTCCTTGAAGAATTTCTCTCCTTATTCATATGCTTATCCTAACCCCTCTTATGTGAAAGGAAGTGGACTGGCTTCTATGCCACCTTTCTCATATGGTGCTCGCAGAGTGATGAATTCTTTGACACCCCTTCAGATGTGGGTGGTGAAGAAAAAGAACTAATCTCTTATGCAGGGTCAGGTCTCCAGACGTGCTCAAAACGTCTGAAGAATTTGCTGGAGACCTAAACACTGCCTGAAAGGATGCAGGCTAATCATGATGAAATGAACTTTCATTTCACACGTCCTCATAATGTCTTATCTATTATTTTGCTTGATGAGATTGATCTGCTGATATTGATGTCATATTCTTCACTGATGAAGTATATGAGTTCGTAAGATGCACTAATTCATCTGTAGGATGATCAACCCAAAGCCAATGAGTGGGTCCTCGATAGTGGTTGTATGAATCACATGACTGGTTACAAGAATCTATTGATGGATGCTCCTTTATCACCATCACATCTGAAGCATATCATCTTTGCTGACAAAGCCAAAAGTCAGGTATTGGGTCTAGGTAAGGTTGCGATCTCAAAGGATCGACACATGGACAAAGTCATGCTTGTCAAGTCCTTAGGATACAACCTCATGTCTGTCTCAATGCTTTGTGATCTTGATATGGTTGTTGTCTTTGACAAATATCGTTGTGTTGTGATCATGGAAGCTGACAATTCCAAAGTCTTCGAAGGCTTTAGGAGAGGAGACTTGTACATTGTTGATTTCTCTATAGGACCACAACCAGCAGTATGCCTACTTGCAAAAGCTTTAGAAGGCTGGCTATGGCATCGACGACTTGGTCATGCTGGCATGAGGAATTTGCACACGCTTGCGAAGAAGAAGCATGTCATTGGCATTGAGAATGTCAAATTCCTCAAGGATCACTTATGCGGAGCATGTGAAGCTGGAAAGATGACAAAGGCCAAGCATCCAGCAAAGACTATCATGACTACCACTCGACCATTTGAATTGCTTCATATGGATCTCTTTGGTCCTAATCATTATTCTGCAGTTACTAATGATGCATCTCTATATGGTTTTGTTATTGTTGATGATTATTCTCGTTACACATGGGTGCACATTGTTACTTACAAACATGAGGTGTAGGAAGTCTTCAAACGATTTTCCTCGAGGGCTTCAACCAACTTTGGTGTGAAGATCAAGCACATCAGAAGTGACAATGGGACTGAGTTCAAGAATTCCGGTCTTGATGACTATCTTAATGAACTTGGTATTACTCATGAGTTATCTTCTCCTTATACTCCTCAGCAGAATGGCGGCGTGGAGCGCAAGAACAGAACTCTTTTTGAGATGGCTCGCACTATGTTTGATGAATACAAGACGCCTCGTCGTTTCTGGATTGAAGCAATTGATACTGCGTGCCACATCATCAACAGAGTATATCTTCACAAATTCTTCAAGAAGACTGCTTATGAACTCCTCACTAACAAGAAACCCAATGTGAGTTACTTCAAAGTCTTCGGTGCTAAATGTTGGATTAGAGATCCTCATCACAATTCTAAATTTGCACCGAAAGCACATGAGGGTTTTATGCTTGGTTACAGAAAGGACTCGCACACCCACAAGGTTATTGAAACTGTAGATGTGCGGTTCGATGAAACTAACGGCTCACAAAGAGAGCACCTACCTTCTGTGTTAGATGAACCAGCACCTGAGAAATCTATCAAGTTCAAGGCTACTGAGGATGTCATTCCTACCGAAGAATCTGCTGAAGAATTCATTCCAGAACGTGAAGAACGTCGAGCTGGCGCACCTAAAGAAAACGGTGCTGAGGAAAATGCTCCTGAAGAAAATGCGGATCAAATTCCTCGAAGACAACCCGCTCATCCTCGCATTGCAAATGAAGTGCAAGTCGAGAAGATCATCGATGACATTGAAGCACCAGGTCCTCTCACACGCTCAAAAGCTTCACATTTGTCTAACTTTTGTGGGCACTTTGCTTTTGTCTCTATCACAGAGCCCACTAAGGTAGATGAAGCATTTCTAGAGGCTGAGTGGATTCAAGCTATGCAAGAAGAATTACATTAGTTCGAGCTCAACAACGTCTGGGAACTGGTCAAACATCCAGATCCTCGCAAACACAACATCATTGGAAGAAAGTGGATCTACCACAACTAGCAAGATGAAAATGGCCTTGTGGTGAGGAATAAGGCACGGCTTGTAGCTCAAGGCTACACACAGGTTGAAGGAATTGATTTCGATGAAACTTTTGCACCTGTTTCTAGACTTGAGGCTATTCACATATTACTTGCTTATGCTAACCATCATGATATTATCTTACAACAAATGGATGTGAAAAGTGCATCCCTCAATGGTAAGCTTGAGGAAGAAGTATATGTTGCTCAATCCCCAGGTTTTGAAGATCCAAAGCATCCTGACAAAGTCTTCAGACTCAATAAGGCCCTGTATGGCCTCAAGCAGGCCCCTCGGGCGTGGTATGATACTTTGAAGGAATTCCTCATGAACAAAGGCTTCAAACCCGGTTCACTCAACCCAACTCTTTTCACTAAATATGATGATGATGAATTTTTTGTGTGCCAAATTTATGTTGATGATATCATTTATTGTTGTACTGACCAACGTTACAGTGATGAATTTGCCTATATGATGAGTGAAGAATATCAAATGTCTATGATGGGAGAATTGAAATTCTTTTTAGGCCTTCAAATTCGTCAAGAGCGAAATGGCATATTCATATCTCAGGAGAAATACCTCAAAGATGTATTGAGGAAATTCGGCATGCAAGATTGCAAAGGGGTCAAAATTCCAACGCCCACAAATGGCCATCTATGCACTGATGAAAATGGTAAAGACTTTGATCAAAAGTTATACCGCTTCATGATTGGCTCTTTATTGTACCTATGTGCATCTAGGCCGGATATTATGCTTAGTGTTTGAATGTGTGCCCGATTTCAAGCTACACTGAAGGAATCACACCATAAGGCTATGAAGCATATTCTTCAATATCTAGCTCACACACCAACGCTTGGATTATGGTATCTCAAGGGATCTTCATTTGATCTCATTGGATATTCAGACTCTGCCTATGTTGGTGATCGTGTGGAAGGCAAGTCAGCATCAGGCACATGCCATTTCCTCGGACGTTGGTCTATTGGTCCTCGAAGAAACAGAACTGTGTATCACTCTCCACTGCAGAAGCAGAGTATATTGCTGATGGATCGTGCTGTGCTCAATTACTATGGATGCAGCAAACACTCAAGGACTATGGCATCAACATGAAGAATTTGCCTCTCTACTGCGACAATGAGAGCGCTATCAAGATAGCTCATAACCCACTTCAGTACTCGAAGACAAAGCACATCCAGATTCATCATCATTTTCTTCGTGATCATGTGTTGAAGGGCAACATCTCCATCGACCACGCAAGCACTGAAGACCAGCTGGCCGATATCTTCACTAAGCCCTTGGATGAGAAGATATTTAGCCAGTTGCGGTGTGAGCTAAATATCCTAGAATCTTCGAATGTTCTTTGAAAAGGAAACACATCCTAACACTTATGCTGACTTGATGATTTAGATGTCCAACACACAAAGTAACATTTTTCTTCAATCAATGAAGACTAACCCTCTAAGTGTGAATAAATTAATGAAGAAATGGATTCTCAGAGCCCTACGACAATTGTATGCGGTGTCTGAAATCAGCTTTCTTATACGGTGGGTCATGCCACCACCAAAAGTTGAAAATCTTCAAATTTTGAGTTTTCCTCAGTTTTTGAAATTCCTCAGTTTTTCAAATTCTTCAACTTTGAATTGTCTTCAGTCTTTCCGTGGTTGTTCTTCATTTGAATATATATATATATATATATATATATATATATATATATATATATATATATTACGAGTTTATGTCCTCTACAACATTCACTTATTGCTATTTCTTCAAGCTGGTTTTCCTGCTAAGTGAATGTGATCGGACCCTTGCCCCTCTATGCTAAACTCAATCCAATCTTTTCACAAATTCTTCATGAGTGTTCTATTTGAAACTCGTTCAAAATCTTCACTGTTTCCTTGACAGCTGAAGAATTGCGAACGGAACTTTTAACTTATCTTATCTAAATTTTCGGCTTTGCCGCTCAAACCGTTCTGCATCCCACGACAATACTTATCTATTCACCCACGATATTACACGATCGCCACCTCTCAGTACGTGGGTGACACATGTCAAGCGAATGAGAAGGGCCAGGGGCATGTTCGTCTGATTTCTTCGGGCGTACAGTTTTTCACTCCCACTATAAATACCCCCTCCTCTTCCTCACTTCGTATTTACTCCGCTCGTTCTCACTCCCGCTCGAGCTTCTCAAACCCTAGCGCCGCCGCTACTTCATCGTCGCCGGTGAGGAAGAGCTTCACTGACTTGACCTCGTCATTGTCGTACTCGCGCCGGTTGCGGATTTCTTCACTCCGCCGCCGCAGTAGTTGTCTTCCTCTGTCGAGTTAGGGCGGGGAAGATCTGAGCTGACGAACTTCACATCTACACTTCCTAGTTCGTTGTGTTCTTCGTCAAGGGTAATTAAAAGTTACTTTTACTACCCTCTTTGATTCAAATGTTTTCTTGAAAATCTTCAAAGGTGTTTATTCTTCAAATCCTCACACAATGAACACCTCACATGTCATCTGCTCTTGATTCATTTCTCTAAGCAATGATTTTCTTCAAGGTTGCTCAATTGTGTGGATCTTCGATCTAAACATCTCTGGAACCTAAGACAAAGAACGCTTAGTGAAATTCCTCAAGACTCATCTGGTCAAATTCCTCAAACTTATCCTTTTTGAAAAACCTTCTGAGAACGCATATGACCTCTCCAAATTCCTCGCGACTATACTCTATTCACAGGTACACATGTCCGCTGTTGAATCACTAGGTTTTCATCAACTTAACTCATTTGCAGCGTTCCTCGAAGAAAATCTGCACACCTCATCAGAAACTTCAGTTGTTCATATTCCTCAGCCGAAGAAAATGGTTGATGGAAAGAAGCCACAGAAGGGTGGAAAGAGGCCTGAGGTCAACACAGCATTTGAGATCCCTGATTATATTTATGCTGGATACTGCACACCCCCTGAGGAAGATAAAAATCAGCGCAAGGTGCGCATTCAAAAGATTGAGAGGAGATGGGCACGGGAATGGAGGGACTACAGATATGTCACTCCCAAGTATATGAAGAAATTCACACTCAACCCTCCATGCCCAAGACCTCCATTGGCACCTGGCCAATTGGCAGATCCCACCAGCCTCAAGCGCGGTGAGGATTATCCTGATGAATCGGCAAAGCGTCAGGCCAAACTGGCCAAACAAGCAAAGTAAGGAGTGAGGAAATTTAATGAAGACTCTTCTGCTGCTGCTACCACTGCTGAGGCCTCTGCAAGCAAGCCGAAGAAGGCCATGCCTAAGAAGGCTGCTCACAAGCCAAGTGCTTCACCCTCAATGCCCTCACGGCCCAGTTCCTCAGCAATGCCCTAATGGCCAGATTCTTGAAATCCATCACGGCCAATTCCTCAAACTACTCCTCCTCCTTCAAAGTCATCAGCTCCTCCGACAAAGTCCTCAGTTGCTACCATTAAATCCTCTGCACCTGTGCATCTCGCCACGTGCCAAAGGACTACAGGCATCTCAATTGCCTCAGGAGCATCTGCAAGTTCCTCAGCTGCACCACATTCCTTAACTGGCCCCTCTCTGCTGAAGAAAAAGGCCACTGCTGGACGAGGCTCTCGACCAAGTCCTCACAAGAAGCAGGTCGCCTTTCAAGTGCCTTCTGATGATGATGCTGATGATGAAGAACTTGCCGAAATCATCAGAGACGGGCAGGCCTGGGCCGCTAGAGCCAAAGGCAGCAATGTGCCAATGCTACTGCATCCAAAGTTGATCCTAGACTTCAACGATTTATGGCACAAGGACCCAAACATGCCTTTACCAGAGATGAACCTCACTCCTGGTCAAAGTCATGTTTTGACTGCCTTCATTGAAGAAGAGAAGTGGAAATTTGAAGAAGGAATAAGAGTGAAGAAAGCGCAGTACAAGAAGCAGCTCTACCTCAAGGACAATGTCCTCACTCTTACCCCTGAACAACTCATTGCCTTGCAAGATGAGATCAAGCAACTGAGTGATGAATTTGATTGCTACTATGCTGACTGGCTTGGAGCCAAAGTTAGATTTGTGAAGATTACTGACAAACTCACTTCAAATGTTGCAGCCCCAACGCAACAAGAAATTCCTCAGGCTGAAGAACATGCCAGCACCACTAATGACAATCAGGCTGCTGAAGAAAATGAAAGTACCAGGGCTGATGACTGCATTCCAGCCGCTGAAGAAATTGCCAGGGCATCCACTAGTGGTGCGCCTGAAGAAAGTGAAGAAGTCAGGGCAAATGCATCAGTTGCGCCTAAAGAAACTGAACCAAATACCTCTGCTCCTCCTGCGCCTACACCAACTCCAATTCTTCCATCTGCATTAGATGCAAAGAAAACCAAGGCTGCGGAGCATGCAGCCACGAAGAAAAAGAAGGCATCAACTTCATTAGATTCTTCAGCTCCGAAGAAGATGAAGCCTTTGACAAGCTCAATTGACAACCCAATTGATGTCGTTCCAGTCTCATTATGCCATCAAAGGACCTTGTTCCTTTTGGTGAATATTATGTGATTCCAAGCGAATCCTATGAAGCGAATCCTTATGCTGCTTCGTCAGAGCAGTTGGATGAAGAAATTTAAGTGGATACAATCCCTTCAACTCCAGTTGTCTCCTCGCCTATGCCTCAGTTCACTGCTGAAGAGGACGGCATTGAGGAAATGGAAGATGAGGATGTGGACATTGGTTGTACCACACCTGTGCTGAATGATGACTTTTGGGAAAGTCAGCACCCTAACTCTCCAATTTTCACTCCACTTCAAGCAATTCCTCAGTCCCCTACTACTACTGAAGTACAAATGGGATCTGAAGAACCTCATGCAACCCCATCTGTCCATGAAGAAATTCCAGCCACTAGTGTTGATGAAAATGTAAATGAAGAATTGAAGACCCAGGTTGCAGCTGCTGAAGAGCCTGAAAATCCTCAGTCTGTGGATCCTGAGACTATGATTCCTTAGGTGGTGATGCAATTGACTGACACTCCTCAGCCCAATCCAAAGGATCCCTTCTCAAAGAAGCAGAAATTCAAGGCTGATGACTTCTTCGGCAAGCATGTTTTCTTCACTGAATTCAACCCTTATGACAATGCTCATCTTAGAAGGAAGCGCTTCTAGACTGCCAGCCAGGCCAATTTCTATTCTTCACTTCTTTTCAACAAGGACAAAGTCTTCGACCATGAGCATATTCCTCACGTGGACATGGAATCAATGCCTTGCTTCTCTCAAGTCCTCGGTATGCTTCATGATGCAGGACTGCTCAACTTTTGCTCTGACATAGTTGATTGGAATGAAGAGCTTATTCTTCAGTTCTACGCAACACTGCACATCACAGGTGATGCTGATGACATCAACACTTGGGTATTGGACTGGATGACCGAAAACACTCATTACAAGGCACCGGCCTCTGAATTACTTCATGCCCTGCCAATCTGTCCTCCACCTGAAGGTGCTCGTTGTCTATACCAAGAGCCTGAACTCGCTGCTCATTACATGCAAGTCCTCATGAAGCCTCTAAAGCCTGGTCAAGTCCCAAGGACCAAATTCCTCGTGAAGGAATTGTTGTATGTGCCAAGTACCGTCTATCGCATTCTGACGAAGACTATGAGTCCTATCAAAGGCCATGACTCATCTGATGAGGAAATTGTTGGCATCATGAAGAATATGCTATTCAACATCATGCATGGAATCCCTGTCAATTATCATGATTTCTTCATGAGGACTCTGGCAACTATTGATCTCTCTCTCTCTCACTCTCTCTCTGTTTGAGCTGAAGCCTTATGCCCCTTGGATCATGACATTCCTTAGAACAAGGTCTTCACTCAACTATAAAGCTGATTTTCAGAATCACCTCAGCTACTTGCCCCCGATTGAAGTCCTCAAGCGGACATATTCCTCAGCTGATGAGAAGGGCGAGGCACCATCTGTTATTGATGAAGGTATCCGTCCATTGGATGGTCAGTTCCACAAAGCTGCATCTTATTCCACTAATGATGACTCTGCCACTCATGATTTGCTGCCAATGCATCCAAGCCAAAACCTCAAGCCACTGATCCTCGTGTGATGACTGACCGAGAGCTGCTTCTTAGTCTTCACCAGAAGGTGGATCGCAACCACAAATGGGTTAAGCGTCAGTTTGGCTCTATTCTTCACAACATGACTGCTACACATAATGCAGTGAAGAAAAACCATTACTACCTCCATGAAGTCTTCGATCGTACCTGGGCTATTCTGTCACATCTCTATGGTGAAGAAGATCTGAAGCAAGTGGGTTTCAAAGAAGATTTTGACTGGTCTGCTCCTCCACCGAAGAAATACAAGAAGGTCAAGGTTCCTTCCTTGGTGGCTAGTTCATTTTCTTCATCACGCGACACGGATGAATATGAAGACTTGGACGACACTGCGGCAGGCCCTACAACGACACAAGACCCCAACAACGTTGGCGCTCCTCCATCATCATGATATTCTTCCAGGGCGTTAGTCCTCATTTTTCAACCCTTTTGGTCATTCGATGACAAAGGGGGAGAAATTTGAGTTAGTCTTCAAGCGGGTCTATCTTATATGGGCATTTTTTTGCTAAGTTACAACTCTCATTCTTCTGATGACTTTGTTGGATTGAGTTGTAATCTTAAACTATGTGGTGCCCTGATACTTTTGCTGAGTTCTTCTGCATGCTTATTCCTCGTTAATATCTATGCACGCATGCTAAATTACATCAGTCACCATATTTCATCATGCATTTCAAATTCTTCATATTTTATGTCAAATGCGTGTATGAATTACAAGATATAGGGGGAGATCTCCATGATTATACTCTTCAAGTGTGCATTGCTTCAAAAGCAAATTCCTCACTATGCACATCTTCAGAGGGAGTTCTTCTATGTCTTGCAATAAAATTCCTCAATATCAGTATTTACACTTCATGTGTTTATCCCCATTGAAAACTTAATGTGACGACCGGATAATTAAGCTACAATGATCCCCCGCTAATGATGCCACGTCACCTCGGTTACTGTTGATAAACTCTAGATAATTCAAAACCGAAACAAATTCATAATTTAATTAAAGGAACATAATAAAAGTTTTCAAACATTAAAATAAAAATGTTTGATTTGTACTAAATGTTACATAGATAATTATGGTGTAGAGGACACATCTTTATAAAATGCATAAATATTTTAAATTGAATTAAAAAAAGAAGAGAAAATAAACAAAAGAAAGAAAATACAAAAGAGAAAAAAGGAAAAGAAACCCCCCCCCCCGGGGCTCCGACCCAGCAGGCCACCGGCCCAACTGGGCCACGACCCACCAGGCCGGCCCAGCCCACCACCACCGTTATCCCCCACCTCCTGTTCAGGGGGGGGGATCGTGGCGTTCATCCCCCGGCGCCATGACCGGCGGTGCGCACGTGTCGGCCATCCCGTTGCCCCCGTGATGGATAAGGGCAACCCCGGCACCCCTCCCTCGAAACCCTAATCCCCTTTCCCCATCTCGCTCGCTCACTCTCTCGATCCAAAGCTCGCACCCGAGGGAAGCCATCGCCGCCGCTCACCATTGCCGTGGCCACTGGCCAAGCCTCACCGTTCTGAGGTGTCCAAGAGGACCGTCGTCGTCATCGACTTCACCTGCGCCCACTAGATGGACCCGAGCAGCCGCAGTCGTCGATCCCCTTCGTCGGTCGTCCGCCTCGTCCACCGCGGTCGATCCGTTGCCTCCGCACCTCCAACGAGCTCGTCATCCGGATCGATGTGAGCTCCGCCACTTATCCATTTATTCCCGAGCTCGGATTCGAGCTCGAGCACTCTCACTTCCGCTCCGTAGCTGTCGTCGTCGTCGTGACCGAAACAGCCGTAGCACCGCCATCTCGCTCGCCCGTGGACGCGCTGGAGTTTCAGTCGCGCCCACGCACGCGTTCTCCCTCCTCCTGCTACTGCCCGTTGCCACTCCCCTGTCGTGCGTCGCCGATCCCAGCGCACACGCCCGCCTTCTACCCCCATGCTCGGGACTTTCCCTCCCCCGCTGCTCGCCCCAGGCCTCTGCCGCGGCGCCTCCCCTGGCTGCCCGCACGGCTCCCCTCCGCCCCGCCGCGCCTGCTCCGGTCGGCCATGCCCGCCGAGCCGCGCCGTCGCCGCGCCGGCTCCACCCACTACGCCTCACCGACGCCCACTACCGCCGGCTCCGACCAGCCGCTGTCGCGCTAAGTGGCTGCGACTGTTGCTCCCTGCCTCACGCGAGGCCATGGCGAGCACAGCCTGATAGCCTGGTTGTGTCTCTGCCATGTAGGGCCAGCCCTATTTAGATTAGTGCTAATTTTAGTTAGTACTAATTTAATTCTAAATTAGTTTAATAGAAAGTGACAGATGGGCCCCTCAGTTATCTAAACTGATTAATTAAAACTCTAATAGAAACTAACTCCATGACAGCCAGGACCCACCTTTACTATTCACCTTTTTACCAGTCAAATGTTGACTGGGTCAACTCTGCTGACTAGACCCCCCCCCCGGCCCATTGTCATACACTCTGGCTAGAGTAGGACTAGGTGACAAGAGTAATTACTCCTTTTTTTATTCGAATTAATATAATCAGTAATTTCAGAAATTCAAATAAACTTGAAAAATCATATAAAATAAACCGTAGCTCGAATGGAAAAACTTTGTACATGAAAGTTGCTTAGAACGACGAGATGAATCCGAATACGCGCCCCGTTCGTCCGCCACACATCCCTAGCATAACAAACTCGCAACTTTCCCCTCTGGTTCATCTGTCCGAAAACGCGAAACATCGGGGATACTTCCCGAATGTTTTCCCCCTTCACCGGTATCACCTACTACCGCGTTAGGGCACACCTAGCACCGCGTATTGCCATGTTACACTTTGTGATGCTTTGATTGCTCTATTATTTATTGTGTTCCCCCTCCGTTACATCTTTTCGGTATACCCCGAGACTGCCGGCGACCCCCCAGTTCGACTACGGAGTTGAAGACCCCTCCTTGCCAGAGCAACCAGGCAAGCCCCCCTTTTGATCACCAGATATCGCCTACTCTTCTCTATACTGCTTGCATTAGAGTAGTGTAGCATGTTACTGCTTTCAGCTACTCCTATACTGCTGCATAGCCTGTCCTTGCTACTACTGTTGTTACCTTTACCTGCTATCCTACTGCTTAGTATAGGATGCTAGTATTCCATCTGTGGCCCTACATTCTTGTTCGTCTGCTGTGCTATACTATCGGGCCGTGATCACTCGGGAGGTGATCACGGGTATATACTTATACTTATACATGATACATGTGGTGACTAAAGTCGGGTCGTCTTGTGGAGCACCCGCGAGTGATTCACGGATTGGGAGCTGAAAGGACCTTTGTCCCGATGGCCCTCTGGATGGATCTTTGTGGCGGAGCGACAGGGCAGGTTGAGACCGCCTAGGAGAGAGGTGGGCCTGGCCCTGTTCGGCGTTCGCGGATACTTTAACACGCTTAACGAGTTCTTGGTATTTGATCTGAGTCTGGACATTTGGTCTATACGCACTAACCAACTACGTGGGAAAGATATGGGCACTCGACGTCGTGGTATCAGCCGAAGCCTTCTTGACGTCAGCGACTGAGCGGCGCGCGCCAGATTGGACCGCGTAACGTGACTTCCTTTGTAATGGAGGTTGCTAGGCCTGTTTCCAGCCGCGTTCGCAACATGTAGGTCTGCTAAGGGCGATGGGCCCAGACCCCTGGGCGCTTATGTTTAGACCGGCGTGCTGACCGCTCTGTTGGCCTAGGTCGGGCTGCGACGTGTTGATCTTCTGCGGCCGGGCATGACCCAGAAAAGTGTGTCCGGCCGAATGGGATCAAGCGTGTTGGGTTATGTGGTGCACCCCTGCAGGGAAGTTAATCTATTCGAATAGCCGTGATCTTCGGTAACAGGATGACTTGGAGTTGTACCTTGACCTTATGACAACTAGAACCGGATACTTAATAAAACACACCCTTTCAAGTTCTAGATACAACCCGGTGGTTGCTCTCTCTCAGGGTTACGAGGAGGGGATCGCCGGGTAGGATTATTGCTATGTGATGCTACTTGGAGGACTTCAGTTTACTTTCTGCTGCATGCTGCAAGGCGGAGGCTGCCAGAAGCGTAGTCTTCGACAGGATTAGCTATCCCCCTCTTATTCTGGCATTCTGCAGTTCAGTCCACTGATATGGCCCTTTACACATATATCATGGTTGCCTTGTCCCCCCTTTTCCCCCTTTCTTTACCTGGTTGCTGCGACCAAACGATGGAGCCCAGGAGCCAGACGCCACCGTCCATGACGACCACTACACCGGAGGTGCCTACTACTATGTGCAGCCCGCTGACGACGACCAGGAGTAGTTTAGGAGGATCCCAGGCAGGAGGCATGCGCCTCTTTCGATCTGTATCCCAGTTTGTACTAGCCTTCTTAAGGCAAACTTGTTTAACTTATGTCTGTACTCAGATATTGTTGCTTCCGCTGACTCGTCTATGATCGAGCACTTGTATTCGAGCCCTTGAGGCCCCTGGCTTGTGTTATGATGCTTGTATGACTTATTTATGTTTTAGAGTTGTGTTGTGATATCTTCCCGCGAGTCCCTGATCTAGATCGTACACGTTTGCATGCATGATTAGTGTACGATTAAATCCGGGGCGTCACAAGTTGGTATCAGAGCCGACTGCCTGTAGGAATCCCCCTTCCACACTCCTTAGCCGAAGTCGAGTCTAGACATTGCAAAAACTTTTACTAACATGGATGTGTGCCTTACAGGCCCACGTCGCCATTGGGTGGTATTAGGATCTTTTACTCCTCGATCTATACTCTGGGACTCTGAACTCTTCTATTCAGGTTTAAATGGTTTTATTAACTCTAACATTAGGATCTCGTGATCACTTCCTCCCAGAGAGCCCCTTAGTACAGATGATCGCCTACTGCACCAGAAGATTCTGAAGATACTTTAAAGTATTCTCTCAAGACTTTGTGTCATCGCTTTTTGCATTCCCCACCACTGTTATATCCTTAGGGATAACTGCATACACTTGCCAGTCTTACGCTCAACCCCATTGATCTTGTTAATACAAGATGCCAACTGCTCTTCGTTATTCCGAGTATCCTTTGAGCTTACCGCCTTGTAGTCCTTGGCCCATGAATACCCCCCTACGGATAATTCCTTGCACTTACCAAGTATCCATTCTTCCCCCGTTGTACTTATGATTCACAAGATACATTGAATACTATCTGATCTTCCGGTATCCTCTGCCCGCTATTGCTCGGCAAATACTTGTCTGCTTGCATTATGGATGTGTTCCATATGGCTAGCAATATTCATAGTATCCTTTGTCATTATCATTTTGAGTCCGTTGATTCGATATGTTGCGAATGATCGCAATCCTCAATCAGAACCTAGGATTCATCTTTTTGGCTCAGACGTCATTTTAAACATGAGCTTGTTCTCGACCAATCTATTTGCCGCCAATTGTACCCTTAGGTCTATTGAACTTATCCACCCTTGATCACAGCGTCCTCTTTTGATCTTTCGATTTGGAAATCATAATTCCTTTGATATCTAAGCATCGAATCATTCAGATGTTCTATAATATGATGCCCTTGCATTCTTTCATCAACTGGTTGTGTGTCGATGCTCACATCAGCTCCGCTATCGATCGCCATATCCATTGTTGGATTATTATCCGACAGTGCCCTTCATAATTAATCACCTGGTGAGTTCTTTCTCCGATACATAATGCCTTTGGTAAATTGTATCCTCTCCTTTGTCAACCATGCTCTATTTTTGAGCTTGTGTTAGTTACTCTTGAAGATTGTGGTATACGTTTCTAAGATGCCCCGATGGGTTGAACCTATACCTTCTCTAAAACCGTGTGAACCCAAAAGTTTTCACGAGTCATATTCTCCTGGTAATTTACCAGATAAAATTTCAACACTACAACTCCATCGAAAATGAGGAGTGAATGATAGGTTATGCATTGGAAAAGTGGGAGTCGACCTTGAACTTTGTGTTCATGCCCATGGACACGATGTAGATCTTGTCATGGAAGGTTCTCATAACCATAATTATCCCCTTGATATAATTTCATCTTATATATGGGATTTGGTCTTTTGCAATCATGGTTTCCGACCATATTGTTCTTCTTTGATCCAATTTCTCGGACTAGTTCAAGCACTTGTCTTCTGGAGAGCAATAACCTAGTCCAACTTATACTTTGATCTGTCATCGAGTATTACCCCCTGGTATCTCGAGATTATCTTGGAACTGCATAACTTCTTATGAGTTCTTCATCAAGTACTACATTCTCACTGATTACAATTTTTCATGGACTCTGAGTTACTAAACACTCAAAGACACCGATAACTGAACCGAGTCCGCACTACGGTTCAACAACTCTTAGTAATCTTCCTTACTTACGAGTTTGTACCCAATCACGTCATTCCTAGCCTATTTGGCTATATCATTATCATGATGATTTTAATTGTGTTACCTGGTCCTTATTCCCGGAGCACAACTTTCAACGATGAGCTAAGCTTGCGTCGAGTTTCGTCGTCATATCATTTCTCCTTGAACAACAAACTTGATTTCGAGTTTGTGTCCTAAGTGTGGTTCCAATAACCTTTCGGTTCATCATTCGTTTGACTTGATGTCATCGTCGATCGATTACATCTTCGTGTAACCTCTCGACAAATGTGTCGTGATCATCATCAACCTTATGAGCTCTTCCTGGATATCAGTCGGATTCATGATGGGAAAATACCATCCTTGCCTCGATGATTTGTGTTATCATCAACCACTTTATTGCCTTCCCTCCAACACAAACTTGTTCGTGTTTTGTGTTGTACCTTGAGTTCCTTGCTATCCAACTTATGTTATGATTCTACCGCAGAGTATTACCGTCTTTGATGTCAGGAATGTTGTGAGGGTTGCTCCACCTCTTCAGAATTCTTGCTATAACGATACTTCTCACCATCACCATTCTTTCTTGGTCCTCGTGTTGATTCCAACCGGGGTACCCACAAGTGAACGGTGTTGTTTGGATTCTGCCCTTCTAGCAACCCTCTTGCTTTGAAGTTAATGGTTGACCGTTCATCCTTAGCCTATTGATTATTGAATCACCATTCCGACATTGGTCGTGCAACCCAGCCCATATTCGGGTGCACCTTACAACCAATGGTTAAATTGTGTATGTTTTCTTGGAGCATACATCATTATATCATTTGATCTGACAAATGATATCTCCGTGTTCACGCAATTGTGGAAATCCCTCCTTTTGGAAGTATCGATGAATTATCATTGAGTTCATCAGCCACCTCCTCATCCTCTCCTTGGTTTAATGATGACCTCCTGTTCCGGAACTCGCTTCCATATTCCATCTCCCAAGAATCTTACAATATCATCTCGTTTAATTTGCGTTGCTCCTTTTCTTCTCAGGCATCCTGAGCTTGAGGTATCCTGACACCAATCATATATGAATCTCCGTCAGATATGATGGTTGGAACATACTTACAAGAGTTATAATGCTAGTCTTCATAAGACCCGTAAGGTGATGTCATGCCTAGCACCCCTGGTCGGAGGACCTATTGTTATAGTTGTTCCTTTTTGACAAGGTTAACCATTCTTCCATGAGGGAATTGTAAGACTTATTCTATAAGTTATTCCTGATGAATCCTTTGTGTGTCCAAGGTCTGACATTTACTTGAAGACCATGTCAGTGCTATCTCGAAGCATGTCTATGGTACACCGATTTTCAATAAGAACATTTGAAGCACCATGCTAAATGTTTCTTGTTGAAACTACCCAAACACCGTTGTATGGGTAATGTCATGAAATTTCCCTCCTCTTATCTAATGGTTTTTTTTCTTACTTTATATCCTGTCTTGGATGTCATCCTCTGCTTGACTTTTGTGAAGGATATACCCCTGATATATGTGTTTAAGCACATTTTCCTTTTTGTTGTTTTGTTCAGACTTTCTATAATCTACTTAACTGAGTAGTGGTAATTCCCTGCTTAGGTAAGCACCTCGTGGTACAACTCTGCCAGTAAGACCCTGTTACTATTGTTGAAAACATTCCAGTAACCACCGATGGATAAGAACTTTGCCTAAAGGTCCGCCTCATTCAACGAGCAGGAAAATGGTTCTCTTCGTCCCTCGCCCTTGGTACCGACGTTGTTGCGAACATAACTGACAGGATAACCTCTGACATGCCTTGCTTACATGATCGTGCAAGGCGTCATCGACCTTCTTACTTTAACCCACATGGTGGGCCCATAACCCATAGCTCCATAGGATCAAAACCCGACTCTCCGGTAAACCCACTATTGCCAAGGTTGTTCCTCGCACGTGGCCTCGTAAGTAATTTACGAGCCACCTTCCGAGAGGTCATCAGTTCTGCTATCAGACGCAATACTTGTTCCCATTGCTCTGAACCCCTTTCACACTTTGTTTCAGGCAACGAACGATTGCCTATATGCTTCAAACTTCTATTTTGCACAATCTTACTTTGCTCACGATATTTTCTTAAGTTTCAATTCGAGAGTTGCTATCCGCCACCCTTCCCGATGTTATCGACCAGATAGTCGACCTTGCAAAGGTCTGTTCTCCTGGAATGCCCACTCTTTATTCTTTCGTAAGTATGATGGAGTTCCTGAAGAAAGGACGACGACTTCATCAAGATGACCTAAAGCAGAGAAATGAAGACATCAATATATTGGACCGGCCTCTTCGAGAAGTGCAAGCCAGAATGAGAAGACTCGCTAGATTCGTTACCAAACCTTCCCCCCTTTCACTACCTCTTAAATCTCGGGACGAGATTTCTTGTAGTGGAGGAGAATTGTGACGCCCGGATAATTAAGCTACAGTGATCCCCCGCTAATGATGCCACGTCACCTCGGTTACTATTGATAAACTCTAGATAATTCAAAACCGAAACAAATTCATAATTTAATTAAAGGAACACAATAAAAGTTTTCAAACATTAAAATAAAAATGTTTGATTTGTACTAAATATTACATAGATAATTATGGTGTAGAGGACACAACTTTATAAAATGCATAAATATTTTAAATTGAATTAAAAAAAGAAGATAAAATAAACAAAAGAAAGAAAATACAAAAGAGAAAAAAA
>NC_041383.1:821693193-821749945 GCF_002162155.2 Triticum dicoccoides | reverse complement strand
GACCCAGCAGGCCACCGGCCCAACTAGGCCACGACCCACCAGGCCGGCCCAGCCCACCACCACCGTTATCCCCCACCTCCTGTTCAAGGGGGGATCATGGCGTTCATCCCCCGGTGCCATGGCCGGTGGTGCGCACGTGTCGGCCATCCCGTTGCCCCCGTGATGGATAAGGGCAACCCCGGCACCCCTCCCTCGAAACCCTAATCCCCTTTCCCCATCTCGCTCGCTCACTCTCTCAATCCAAAGCTCGCACCCGAGGGAAGCCATCGCCGCCGCTCACCATTGCCGTGGCCACTAGCCAAGCCTCACCGTTCTGAGGTGTCCAAGAGGACCGTCATCGTCATCGACTTCACCTGCGCCCACTAGATGCACCCGAGCAGCCGTAGTCGTCGATCCCCTTCGTTGGTCGTCCGCCCCATCCACCGCGGTCGATCCGCTGCCTCCGCACCTCCGACGAGCTCGTCATCCGCATCGATGTGAGCTCCGCCACTTACCTGTTTATTCCCGAGCTCGGATTCGAGCTCGAGCACTCTCACTGCCGCTCTGTAGCTATCGTCGTCATCGTGACCGAAACAGCCGTAGCACCGCCGTCTCGCTCGCCCATGGACGCGCTGGAGTTTCAGTCGCGCCCACGCACGCGTTCTCCCTCCTCCTGCTACTGCTCGTTGCCGCTCCCCTGTCGTGCGTCGCCCCTCCCAGCGCACAGCCCGCCTTCTGCCCCCACGCTCGGGACTTTCCCTCCCTCGCTGCTCGCCCCAGGCCTCTGCCGCGGCGCCTCCCCTGGCTGCCCGCACGGCTCCCCTCCGCCCCGCCGCGCCTGCTCCGGTTGGCCATGCCCACCGAGCCGCGCCGTCGCCGCGCCGGCTCCACCCACTACGCCTCACCGACGCCCACTGCCGCCGGCTCCGACCAGCCGCTGTCGCGCTAAGTGGCTGCGACTGCTGCTCCCTGCCTCACGCGAGGCCATGGCGAGCACAGCCTGATGGCCTGGCTGTGTCTCTGCCATGTAGGGCCAGCCCTATTTAGATTAGTGCTAATTTTAGTTAGTACTAATTTAATTCTAAACGAGTTTAATAGAAATTGACAGATGGGCCCCTCAGTTATCTAAACTGATTAATTAAAACTCTAATAGAAACTAACTCCATGACAGCCAGGACCCACCTTTACTATTCACCTTTTGACCAGTCAAATGTTGACTGGGTCAACTCTCCTGACTAGACCCCCCCCCCCTCGGCCCCATTGTCATACACTCTGGCTAGAGTAGGACTAGGTGACAAGAGTAATTACTCCTTTTTTATTCGAATTAATATAATCAGTAATTTCAGAAATTCAAATAAACTTGAAAAATCATATAAAATAAACCGTAGCTCGGATGGAAAAACTTTGTACATGAAAGTTGCTTAGAACGACGAGACGAATCCGGATACACAGCCCGTTCGTCTGCCACACATCCCTAGCATAGCAAACTCGCAACTTTCCCCCTCTGGTTCATCTGTCCGAAAACGCGAAACATCGGGGATACTTCCCGAATGTTTTCCCCCTTCACCGGTATCACCTACTACCACGTTAGGGCACACCTAGCACCGCGTATTGCCATGTTATGCTTTGTGATGCTTTGATTGCTCTGTTATCTATTGTGTTCCCCCTCCGTTACTTCTTTTCGGTAGACCCCGAGACTGCCGGCGACCCCCCAGTTCGACTACGGAGTTGAAGACCCCTCCTTGCCAGAGCAACCAGGCAAGCCCCCCCTTTCATCACCAGATATCGCCTACTCTTCTCTATATTGCTTGCATTAGAGTAGTGTAGCATGTTACTGCTTTCAGCTACTCCTATACTGCTGCATAGCCTGTCCTTGCTACTACTGTTGTTACCTTTACCTGCTATCCTACTGCTTAGTATAGGATGCTAGTATTCCATCTGTGGCCCTACATTCTTGTCCGTCTGCTGTGCTATACTATCAGGCCGTGATCACTCGGGAGGTGATCACGGGTATATACTTATACTTATACAAGATACATGTGGTGACTAAAGTCGGGTCGGCTTGTGGAGCACCCGCGAGTGATTCACGGATTGGGGGCTAAAAGGACCTTTGTCCGACGGCCCTCTAGATGGATCTTTGCGGCGGAGCGACAGGGCAGGTTGAGACCGCCTAGGAGAGAGGTGGGCCTGGCCCTGTTCGGCGTTCGCGGATACTTTAACACGCTTAACGAGTTCTTGGTATTTGATCTGAGTCTGGACATTTGGTCTATACGCACTAACCAACTACGTGGGAAAGATATGGGCACTCGACGTCGTGGTATCAGCCGAAGCCTTCTTGACGTCAGCGACTGAGCGGCGCGCGCCAGATTGGACCGCGTAACGTGACTTCCTTTGTAATGGAGGTTGCTAGGCCTGCTTCCGACCGCGTTCGCAACGTGCAGGTGTGCTAAGGGCGATGGGCCCAGACCCCTGGGCGCTTAGGTTTAGACCGGCGTGCTGACCGCTCTGTTGGCCTAGGTCGGGCTGCGACGTGTTGATCTTCCGCGGCCGGGCATGACCCAGAAAAGTGTGTCCGGCCAAATGGGATCAAGCGTGTTGGGTTATGTGGTGCACCCAGGGAAGTTAATCTATTCGAATAGCCGTGATCTTCGGTAACAGGACGACTTGGAGTTGTACCTTGACCTTATGACAACTAGAACCGGATACTTAATAAAACACACCCTTTCAAGTGCCAGATACAACCCGGTGGTCACTCTCTCTCAGTGTTACGAGGAGGGGATCGCCGGGTAGGATTATTGCTATGTGATGCTACTTGGAGGACTTCAGTCTACTCTATGATGCATGATGCAAGGCGGAGGCTGCCAGAAGCGCAGTCTTCGACAGGATTAGCTATCCCCCTCTTATTCTGGCATTCTGCAGTTCAGTCCACTGATATGGCCCTTTACACATATATCCATGCATATGTAGTGTAGCTCCTTGCTTGCGAGTACTTTGGATGAGTACTCACGGTTGCCTTGTCCCCCCTTTTCCCCCTTTCCTTACCCGGTTGCTGCGACCAGACGATGGAGCCTAGGAGCCAGACGCCACTGTCAATGACGACTACTACACCAGAGGTGCCTACTACTACGTCCAGCCCGCTGACGACGACCAGGAGTAGTTTAGGAGGATCCCAGGCAGGAGGCCTGCGCCTCTTTCGATTTGTATCCCAGTTTGTGCTAGCCTTCTTAAGGCAAACTTGTTTAACTTATGTCTGTACTCAGATATTGTTGCTTCCGCTAACTCGTCTATGATCGAGCACTTGTATTCGAGCCCTCGAGGCCCCTAGCTTGTATTATGATGCTTGTATGACTTATTTATGTTTTAGAGTTGTGTTGTGATATCTTCCCGTGAGTCCCTGATCTTGATCGTACACGTTTGCGTGCATGATTAGTGTACGATTAAATCGGGGGCGTCACACTTAACCTATATTTTCATCAATCACAAAAAAGGGGGAGACTGTAAGTGCATCTAGTGCCCCTTAGTGATTTTGGTGTATTGAAGACCTATAGGTTAAGGGACTGATGCGTTTGTGAGTGTACACAGGTCTATAAGTCTATGAGGAGTTTGATAATTACAGAGAAAGTCAACCCCTAAAAATGAAGTTCTTCAACTGAAGACTTTGGATTTGTGAAGACTTTCTGAAGACTTTGAAAGTGAAGAAATTGGTTTGACCTTGAAGACTTGGCAATCATTCGAGGAACATGAAGCGTGAAGACTTTTGTTTTCGTAGTTTCATTTTCTCTTTTTTTAGTCATAGGAAACACCGTACTGTTAAAGGGGGTCGAGGAAATACTAAGGAAAAATCTCCATGTGATGCTCAACTCAAAATCCTACACCTACCAATCCCTTCGAGTGAAGCCATTGGAAATCTCATACAATTCTGTCAATTCCTTCAGTAACAGAGACGAAGTTCTTCAGGTTGCTGAGGAATTTGTTCTGACTGAGGAGTTAGGAATTCGCCAGTGCGGATTGCCTACACAGTGAGGAACATGATAGCCCTGAGGAAGTTGAGAGTCAAATTTCCGACCGTTGCTGTTGTAAGGGCATTCTTGTCCCTCAGTAGTTTTGGTGATTAATGACAATGCCTTTGCAGACTAATCGTGTGTATTGAGCTTTTCAGATATATCACGACTAAACACAAGACGATTTGATGCCCCTCGAAGATTATTGAAGACGGCATTTCTCTACGGTTCGGTTCGGTGGAGTTGAGTCGTAGGAAAGCCGTACTATTAAGAGGGGGTCCGCTTTGCAAAGATTTGCGTGGAATCTCACGTACACGTCCCCTTTTGCACCGCCTTTCCACTAGCTCTTTGGAGTGTTCCATAGTCTCACCTTGTCTCTCCGAAATGAAGGTCTCCGTGTTGCTCTTCTCAGGCTAGCGGTAGTACTGCTCCTCAGAGCGCTACTACCGCAGGAGCCAGCGGTAGTACCGGGCTCCGGCATGGTAGTACCATGGGCTCCGACGGTAGTACTGCTCCTCACGAGCGGTAGTACTGTGAGTTCTGGACTGGCGCCGCTGCTCAAGCGGTAATAGGCATGGATGTAATTTTTTACATCTGCGCTCTACGTGGTAGTACCGTGTTGTGGCGCGGTAGTACCGTGGCGCCTAGCCAGGTACAACAGCAGGAGCAGAGATAGGGGCGGATGTAATTTTTTACATCCACACCCTTGACCGTAGTACCGCACCCCTAGTCGCGGTAGTTCTGTGTCGGATTTTCGCACGACAATATCTCAGCGGAGGTAGTCACGGATGTAATTTTTTACATCTGTGCCTATCGGGCCTGGCCTATGGCTGACCTGCGGTAGTACCACATGGGGCCGCGGTAGTACAGCACCTGCGGATCTACCGCGCCCTGTCCAAGCTCTTTTATTCAGGTCCGGGCTCTGCCGTGCCCACGGTAGTACCACGGTCCGCCACGGTAGTACCGCAGGCCCGTGCGGTAGTACCGCTCCTGTGGTGCGGTACTTCCGCGGGTCGCGGGCTGAGTGGTGGGTAACGGTTGGAATTGTCCCCCACTATATAAGGGGGTCTTCTTCTCCAAGAAGACTCACCACTTCCAACCCTAATCTCCATTGTTGCTCCAAGCTCCATTTTCGCCCGATCTCTCTCCCTAGCCAATCAAACTTGTTGATTTGCTCGGGATTGGGTGAGAAGGCCCCGATCTACACTTCCACCAAGAGAAATTTGATTTCGCCCACTAATCCCTTGCGGACATTGTTACTCTTGGGTGTTTGAGCACCCTAGACGGTTGAGGTCACCTCGGAGCCATAGTCCATTTTGGTGAAGCTTCGTGTTGTTGTTGGGAGCCTCCAATTAAGTTGTGGCCAACCTTGTTTGTAAAGGTTCATTCACCGCCTTCAAGGGCACCAATAGTGGAATCACGGCATCTCGCATTGTGTGAGGGCGTGAGGAGAATATGGTGGCCCTAGTGGCTTCTTGGGGAGCATTGTGCCTCCACACCGCTCTAACAGAGACGTACTTCCCCTCAAAAGGAAGTAACTTCGGTAACACATCCTCGTCTCCACCGGCTCCACTCTTGGTTATCTCGTGCCTTTACTTGTGCAAGCTTATTTGTGTTGTATCCCTTGCTTGCTTATGTGCTAGTTGTTATTGCATCATATAGGTTGCTCACATAGTTGCATATCTAGACAACCTACTTTGATGCAAAGTTTAAATTGGTAAAGAAAAGATTAAAGAGTGTTAGTTGCCGATTCACCCCCCCCCTCTAGTCAACTATATCGATCATTTCAATTGGTATTAGAGCCTCGTCTCTTTATTAAGGACTTTGCCGTCCGAAGAGTATGGTTGACACCACAGACGGTGTGGAGGAGCACTCCGGTGTGAATCCTATCTTGTCTACGTCCGATGGGGGAACCACGGTCTCTCGTGAGGAATACAATGTTGCTTTGGACACATTGAAAACCTCCATGATGACCGAGGTTGAAAGCGTTTTTACTAAATTCGTAGAAGGTCTTAAACTGTCTACCGCGCCGATGAAAGTGGGTGATCCCACTAACAAGGTGACGGTTGCTACCTCTCACAAGGGGGAAGCTAATAGTGAAAAGGGTCCTTCTACTAGTGGTAGAAATGGCACCGGCATCTTTGCCCATGTGGAACCTCCAACTTATGGAGGACCGATTCCCTCTACTCATTTAAATCATGGCGGTCCTCCTCCTAAGATTCTTAAAAATGAGGATTTTGATTCTTGGGTGTATCGCTTCAAGCATCATCTAAATCATGTGAATACTAATCTTTGGAGAATCATTGAAGAAGGTTTCTATCCACATGACCCAAGCAACTTCACCCCTAGAGAAGCCGTGGATAATCAATTCAATGAGAATGCTCTCTTCATCATCCAAGATGCAATTCTCCCCGAAGATCTCCCTTATATTCGACCCTACACCATGGCCAAAGACGCGTGGCATTGCCTTGTGTCTCTCTATCGGGGAAGCGCAAGCATTCAATGCTCCAACTATGAAGTGGTGCAAGATGAAGCCGATGAGTTTGCAATGAAGGAAGATGAAGAACCTCGTGAGCTCTTTTAGAGAGTAACCAAACTTGCGGTCTCACTCCGAGATCATGGGAGCAAGGACACGGATGACAACTAGATCAAGCGCAAGTTCCTCAAGGCCATGATGCCCTACAACAAGGCCATGTCCTTCGTCATTCGTCAAAGACCGGACTTCCACTCCATGACCTCAAGTGAAGTGTTGGATGAGTTCGTTGCAATGAGCATCTTGGACAAGACCGCCGATAATGCGGTGCTCCGGACTCAAAGGGCAAAGAAGCCCAACCTTGCCTTGAAGGCCAAGGTTATTGTGGAAGAAGAGGAAGAAGAGGAAGATGAGGAGAGCAACCCCGAAGATACAAAATATGATTATCATGAGCACATGGCTCTTGCTTCAAGGCAATTTTGGAGCAAGAAGAACTCAAGACCCAACTTCAACAAGAACAACTCAAGTGGCTTCAAGGGCAAGCAACGAGTAAGAACTTGTTACAACTGTGGCAATGTGAGCCATTTCGTTGCGGATTGTCCTTACGAGAAGCGGGAAGACAATGGTGGCAAGCTCATCCGAAAAGACAAAGCCAAGTCCTTCCCCAACAAGAACAACTTCACCAAGAAGACCCCTACTCGAGGGTTGGTGGTTCAAGAAGAATACCATGAGGATGATGATGATGATGAAGATAATGAAGCAATGGCCATGGAATCCGTTGCCATTGCCACAGCTCCCCGGATGTCTCTCTTCAATTCACCCAATGAGAACATCACCGCCAAGTGCCTCATGGCTAAAGCCACCAACAATGTAATCCCCAACATCAAAACCACCATCATTACTAATCCCTCTTTGACGGATGACATTGATGAAAGTGAAGGGTGTAATGAGGAGGTAAATGAATTTGAGTCTTTTATGAGTAAACTCAAGGGTAAATCCAAGAAGCACTTTGTTGCTCTCTTGGAACAACTTGGTGAAGCCAATGACATGATCGAGGCTCATGAAGAAACCATCTCTAAGATGGAAGGCCATAGTCATGACTATGCCGATGAGATATCGGATCTTTCTAATGCTCTTGAGGAAGAGCGTGGGCATCGTTTGACTCCTGAGGAGTCACACAACAATGACCATGCTAAATCAAAGAAAGATCTTGATCATGCTATTGTTGTCTCTCGTGTGGCTAACTCCGAGAAGGTTAAACTTGGGGTTGATCTTGCTAGACTCAAAGAGGAGTTTGATGTACTTGACAAGGCTCACAAGGCCTTGAAGGGTGCTCATGCTAGCCTCAAGGAGTCTCATGCTCAACTCCAAGTGAAGTTAACCAAGGAGAAAGCCACTTTTCCTCATATGGTCTTAATTGATAACGCAAATGCTACTAACCCATGTTGTGAGCATGTGCATCTTGTGGAGGAGAATGCCCATTTGAAAGAGCAAATGAAGAAAGGTCTTGTGACATGCATTGAAGGTGAGAAAAACCTCAATGACCTTTTGAGCAATCAAAAGGAAGTTGTGGCCAAGGAGGGAGTTGGGTTTACCCCCAAGTCTAAGAAGAAGAAGAAGAATGACAAGACCAAACGACCTCCTCCTCTCAAGCAAACATTTGTGAAGGAGGGAGAGGGTGGTCCTAAGGAGAAGAAGAACATTGTGAAGGGTGGTGATGTCAAGAAGGGCAATGCCACCTCTTCCAACAAAGCCGGCGACTTTAACCCCTCTTATGTGTTATGCCATGCTAGTGATGGACATGTTTATGCAAAATTTGTTGGTTCTCCCTATGAGTATATTGAATGGTCTATTTGGGTTTCCAAGACCCTTATTGCTAACATCAAAGGACCCATTACTCAATGGGTACCTAAAACCAAGCATTGATTTCATGTAGGGGTTTGCTTCCGGTGGAGGATCATGGTTGCTCGATAGTGGAGCAACAAATCATATGACCAGAAGCAAGGAGTTGGTGGTGAACGTGCACAAGATTCCATCTATGCCCACCAACGTCGAGTGGGGTGATGCCTCGTCTTCTAAGGTATTGGGTCTTGGCAAGGTTGTCATTTCTCATGATCTAATGATCGAGAATGCCATGCTTGTCGAGTCCCTTGCATTTAATCTTCTTATCGTTCGTCAACTTGCACTCATGGGTTTTGCCACCTTCTTTGATATTGATACCGTGGCCCTCTTGTGGAGCAAGACTCTTAAAGTAGCCTTTGTTGGGCATGTCGAGAATGGTCTCTATGTGATTAACTTTTTGGAGCGACCCACTAAGACCGCGACATGCCTAATGGCTAAAGTTTATGTGGGATGGCTTCGGCATCGCCGTTTAGCCCACGTCAATATGAGATCTTTGCAAAGTCTTCTCAAGGGGGACCATGTCCGTAGACTAAAAAATGTTAGTTTTGCCAAAGATCGTGCTTGCAGTGCTTGTATCGAAGGGAAGCTTCATGAGAAGGCGCACCCTCCCACGACTATCATCTACTCGAAGAGACCCTTGGAGCTCCTTCACATGGACCTCTTTGGGCCTCCATCCTTTGATAGTCTTGGGGGTAGAAATTATTGCTTGGTGATTGTGGATGATTATTCAAGATACACTTGGGTATATTTCTTCAAGAGGAAGAGTGAAACTCAACAAACCGTCATCAACTTTGCAAATGAAGCTCATTTCCAACATGATGCAAAGATCTTGACAATAAGAGGTGACAATGGCACCGAGTTCAAGAACTACACCTTGGATGAGTTTCTTAGTGATGACGGGATCAAGCATCAATATGCTGCACCTTATACCCCCTCAACAAAATGGTGTCGCGGAGAGGAAGAACCGGACGTGGATGGATGCGGCAATAACCATGATGGCGGAGTTCAAGTCTCCATACAAATTTTGGGCTGAAGCCATCAACACAGCATGTCATGCATCCAATCGGCTCTATCTCCGCAAAGGCTTGAACAAGACTCCTTATGAAATACTTACCGGTAACAAGCCCAACCTCAAGTACTTCCGGGTGTTCGGGTGTAAGTGTTTCATTCTCAAGAAAGGTGTTCGTTTGTCTAAATTTGAGGCTAGAGCTTATGAGGGCATATTTTTTGGTTATGCTACAAACTCTCATGCTTACCGTGTCATCAACAATCCCACCGGACTCATTGAGGAGACGTGTAATGTGGAGTTTGACGAAAATAACGGCTCCCAAGTGGAGCAAAGTGGTACTTGTGATGTAGGTGATGAAATTCCTCCCCAAGCCATAAGAAGAATGGGTGTGGGTCATATCCTACCCATTGAGGAACCCCTTGTGGTCGAAGGAGAAGGACAATGCTCCACTCAAGTGGAGCCATCACTAACCCAAGACCCACACGCTTTCAAAGAACATAGTGAAGGCCCTCAACCTCGTGAACAAGACCAAGGGCAAGATCAACCTCAAGATGGTGATGATCCACCAAATGATGCCCAAGGTCAAGTTCTCCCACTCGAGCAAGTTCAAGATCAAGAGCAAGGTCAAGATCTTGAACAAGCTCAATATGGCGCTCAAGATAATCAAGTTAATCCTCCTCTCTCCACACCCAAGGAGGAATTAGAGCGTTGTGCCGCAAAGATCGCTTCCAAGCTCACCACCAAAGGTCATCTAATGGAGAACGTGGTTGGAAGCCTAAGAAAGGGGGTAAGCACTCATAGACAATTAGCAAACTATTGTGAACATCACGCGTTTGTCTCTTGTGTTGAACCCCAAAAGGTCTATGAGGCGCTCGAAGATTCGTATTGGCTCAACGCCATGCATGAAGAACTCAATAACTTCGAGTACAACAATGTGTGGAGATTGGTGCCAAGGCCGTCGGGGAACCACAACGTCATTGGAACCAAGTGGATTTTCAAGAACAAGCAAGATGCTCATGGGAACATCATTCGCAACAAGGCAAGATTGGTAGCACAAGGCTACTCCCAAGTCAAGGGTATCGACTACGGTGAAACCTTTGCTCCCGTTGCCCGCCTTAAATCCATTCGTTTGTTGGTTGCTTATGCTTCCCATCACAACTTTAAGATACAACAAATGGATGTGAAAAGTGCTTTTCTTAATGGTCCTATTAATGAGTTGGTCTATGTCAAGCAACCCCCCGGGTTCGAGGATCCCTACTTCCCGGATCATGTGTATCAACTCGATAAGGCACTCTATGGACTTAAGCAAGCCCCACGTGCGTGGTATGACCACCTTACCGAGTTATTACAAGATCGTCGATTTCAGGTTGGGCAAATCAATCCCACTCTTTTTACTAAGAAGGTCAAAGGGGAGTTGTTTGTATGCCAACTATATGGTTATGATGTTATCTTTGGTTCCCCTAACAAAGCTTTCAATGAGGAATTTGCCGCTCTCATGACCTCTAAGTTCAAGATGTCTTCGATGGGAGAGATGAAATTCTTCCTTGGTTTTGATATCAAAAAAATAAGAGAAGGTATCTTCATCAACCAAGACAAATACACTCAAGACATGCTAAAAATATTCAAGCTAAGTGATGTCAAGCCGACTGCTACTCCAATGCCTACCAAGTGGCAACTTGACATTGATCCCAATGGTAAGGTGGTGGATCAAAAGGTATATCCTCCATGATTGGATCCTTGCTTTACCTTTGTGCATCTAGACCGGATATCATGTTAAGTGTGGGAATTTGTGCACAGTTTCAAGCCGCACCGAAGGAAAGCCACTATGTGGCGGTCAAGCAAATCTTTCGATATTTGGCTCATACCCCAAACTTTGGCTTATGGTACCCGAGAGGAGCAAACTTCAAGCTTGAAGGTTTTACGGATTCCGATTGGGCGGGAGACAAAGTGGATAGGAAGTCCACTTCAGGAGGGTGCCAATTTCTTGGTTGCTCTTTGGTAAGTTGGTCTTCCAAGAAGCAAAGTTGTGTGTCTCTCTCATCCACCGAAGCGGAATATGTGGCGGCCGATAGTTGTTGTGCACAACTCCTATGGATAAGGCAAACTTTAAAGGAGTATGGTGTCATTTGTGACAAAGTGCCTCTTTGGTGTGACAATGAAAGTGCCATCAAGATTTCTCTCAACCCGGTGCAACACTTCAAGACGAAGCACATTGAGATTCGGTATCACTTCATCCAGGATCATATTAGGCGAGGGGAGATCGAGCTCAAGTATGTTAACACTCATGATAACCTTGCAGATATTTTCATGAAGCCCTTGGATGAAGCAAGATTTCGCGAGTTAAGGCATGAGCTAAATATCATTGATTCGAGCAATGTGACTTGAGCCCTTGCACACCCCACCTCACTCAACTTGTTGTCTAGTTTAGGTGTAGGCATGGACATAGGGGGAGTGTTGCTCTCTCAATGAACTCTTCCTCCCCCAATTATGCATAAATTGATCAACTCTTTCACATTAGCCATTTTTTATGGTAGTTGTGCTTCAAAGACGAATTTTGGTCATGGACCCAGGGATAATTCTTCGCGGTGCCATACCAATTGACTCAAACATATATATGTGGCTCCGGCCACCGCCATCCCTTTGGAGAAGTTGTGTCTCGTAGTTGGTCTTCATTGTCGTGTGGCTTCCTCTTCTCCTTGCCGTGTTTGGGTCGTCATTTGTGTTCGCCTCTTAGTTGGTCGGTGTTTTTCCGAAGGTTGTTTTGCTTTTTCTTCCTTTCTCTCATGTGTTCTTGCACTCTATTGGTTTATGGTACTACCATGGTGAACCACGGTACTACCGCAGGAGTTGGTGGCTCTACGTTTAGTGCGTGGCCCTCCAGGGGCACGGTACTACCGCTACCTCCGCGGCAGTAATTTTTTACTGCCGCTGAAAGAGCGGTACTACCGCCCAGCGTGTGGTACTTCCGCTCGGGCGGTACTACAGTGATGGCCCGCGGTACTTCCGCGCCCACGCGAGCGGGTGCGGGTTAAGAGCGGGACAGGGGGAGTTCTAACTCCCCCATACCCATTCATCTCTATTCCCCACCCCATATCTCTCTCTCTCTCCTGCCCAAGAACGGCGCCGGAGGCCTTCGCCGGATCTCCGTCTCCGGCTGCTCTCCTCGGATTCCGACAGGTGGGATCATTCCCCACCTCGCCCTCTTGCCATGGACCAAGGTTTTTCCCCAAGTTCCTCTCCTTTTTGTCCGTCATTGTGCTTTTAGGTTTTGGGGAGATGCATGTGGTGTTCTTGAGATTTTTGGCTAAATCTTTGCAAGTGGGTTTCGTAGGAGAGTGGTAGTGTAGTTTGCATGCTCTTTGGATAGTCAAAATAGTTCCGGTTGATCAATGGTAGTACCGAAGTTGTCGTGCGGAGGTTCTAGATCCAGATCCGCGACCTCTGTCGCGGTTTTCGATCCGTGTGGTACTACCGCTCCTCCTGGAGCGGTACTACCACAGCCTCACCTGGTTCTGATGCCTTGCGGTACTTCCGCACCTTGGTGCGGTACTACCGCTTGGCGTCCGGAAGTAAATAATTACTTCCGCCCCAAGCGCGGTACTACCGTGCCATCCCGGCACGGTACTACCGCGGCTGGAGTGGATGTAATTTTTTACATCCGTAACCCTGCCCGATACTACCGTATATTCATCCAGCGCCCTTTTGTGTTGTCCAGATCTCATGCTTTGTGTTTCTTTTGGTTTGGTTTTGATCCGTCTTGTTCCCGCGCATGTTTGTGTCTTTGTGTCTAGGTGGTGGCTCCGGTTTCTTTGCTCGTCGCTCGAATCCCAGCCGTGACACAGGGTCAAAGCGTCTGCGCATTCAAGATGAAGCTCCTGAGGGCTCCAATGCCCCCCAACGCAGGACCAAGACCACCGCCAGCAAGAAAAAGGAGCCCATCATGGGCATGGATGAGATGCCCCAGGCCGAGTTTGTCATTCGGAGGAAGCTCAATCCCTATGTGACTCCCCGGGCTAGCTCGCGAGGCAATGATCTCTTCTGGAACAAGCAGCAGAATCTGATCTATATGGATGTGATCAAGGCCAAGCAGAATCACTATGTCGAAGTTCACTGGATTGACATGCATCACATGAGGCAGGACAAGCACCATGGGTACTTTGGAGAGGCCTTGGATCTTGTGGAGCAGTTCGGCATTGAACACATGCTCACCTTCCACAAGGATTTTGATCCAGAGATCATAGCACAGTTCTTTGCTTCGGTTCACTTCGGCGTCGATGAATCAACGACTATGACTTGGATGACCAATGGTCGACGGATGTCTGCTACCTGGAAGGAGTTCATGGAGTTGCTTCAAGTTCCCGATGATGGGCTCGACTTGCCAGTTGGAGTTCGCCCTCATGCCAATGCTGAGTCCGCCAACAAGAACAAGCTCATGTCATTCCTAGTTCAGAAGACTCGTCCAAGCACGAAGAAGGTGTGGGTGCTTAACCCCTTCCTTGACATCATGCATAGGCTCTTCCGGAACACACTCTTCCCACGTATTGGTGACATGGGACAAGTGCATGCTTACCTCGTTGACATGATGCTCCTTTATGAGGAGGCCCGTCAGGCTTAGACTCAGCCACTCGATGTCTCACATATCATGTGGTGTGAGCTTCAGTTCGCCGTCTTCAACCGTAAGGTCCCCATCTATGGGCCTTACCTGTTTCACCTGATCTCGAAGACTTGGGAGCGGCTCTTTCCCTCTGATGATTTTGAAGCTCTAGGCTGGATTTGTCATGAGCCCATCAAGCTCCGCATCAAGCCCCAATGGGCTAACACCACCACTGCTACTGAGGCTGCCAGGATGGCCGTGGATGAGGAGGAGATTGAGGAGGAAGAGGCTCATGAGGACCGTTTTGCTTTCGCTACTCCCTCTGTTGAGCCCTCTTGGGCGAAGAAGCTGAAGAACAAGATGAAGAGGCTGTTCTGCATGCAGGTTCAGGGTCAGTACACGGCCCATGTTGCTCAGAAGGAGATTCGCCGTCGCGACATCAGGATCTTGAGGGCATGCGAGGAGGACGTGGCCAGTGGCTCTGAGAAGCACATCACCCCCGAGGCTTCCTGGATGGCGAAGCAGGGCTACTTGTGGACCAATTCAGAGGAGGAGTATGTTCCTGCTGCGGAGTCTGGCGACGACGAGTCGTTTTCCGCCTGAGCTACCACCTCTGTTGTAGGTGACCTCTCTGCCTTTTTGGTGTCTGGATGCCAAAGGGGGAGAGAGTAGGATTTGCGTGTCGTGTGTCGTGTGTTTCGTAGTTTGCGTTGCTTTCCATCGTTGAACTTGTTTGCTTTGGTTTGGTTGTCCTCGTGAGACTAAGTTTATCATATGGTGTAAGACATATGCACTCTATCGTACCTTATTACTTTATTGAGCTTATGCTATATCATGCTATTTATGTTGTGCTCATAGCTACTATCTTGTTTAGTGTTAGCCTTACCATTCCTAGATATGCTTTTGTTTCTAAAATATAGGGGGAGTGGTGATCCTAGTATTCATGCGGTGCAGTCAAAGCAGTTTACTCTCTAGCACGAATCTAGGGGGGGCTCGTCTATATTTTAGAGATGTGGGGTTTTCTTATGCTATATTCATTCCCTTTGTGCAAATCCTGTATTGTCATCAGTCCACCAAAAAGGGGGAGATTGTAAGGGCATTCTTGTCCCTCAGTAGTTTTGGTGATTGATGACAATGCCTTTGCGGACTAATCGTGTTTATTGAGCCTTTCAGATATATCACGACTAAACACAAGACGATTTGATGCCCCTCGAAGATTATTGAAGATGGTGTTTCTCTATGGTTCGGTTCGGTGGAGTTGAGTCGTAGGAAAGCCGTACTATTAAAGAGGGGGTCCGCTTTGTAAAGGTTTGGGTGGAATCTCACGTACACGTCCCCTTTTGCACCGCCTTTCCTCTAGCTCTTTGGAGTGTTCCTCCGTCTCACCTTGTCTCTGCGAAATGAAGGTCTCCGTGTTGCTCTTCTCAGGCTAGCGGTACTACTACTCCTCAGAGCGGTACTACCGCAGGAGCCAGCGGTAGTACCGGGCTCTGGCACGGTAGTACCGTGGGCTCCCAAGGTAGTACCGCTCCTCACGAGAGGTAGTACCGTTAGTTCTGGACGGGCGCCGCTGCTCAAGCGGTAGTAGGCACGGATGTAATTTTTTACATCCGCGCTCTACACGGTAGTACCATGCTGTGGTGCGGTAGTACCGTGGAGCCTGGCCAGGTACAGCAGCAAGAGCGGAGGTAGGGGCGGATGTAATATTTTACATCCGCACCCTTCACGGTAGTACCGCACCCCTGGTCGCGGTAGTTCCGTGTCAGATTTTCGCACGGCAATATCTCAGCGGAGGTAGTCACAAATGTAATTTTTTACATCTGTGCCTACCGTGCCTGGCCTGTGGCTGACCTGCGGTAGTACCGCATGGGGCCGCGGTAGTACCGCGCCTACAGATCTACCACGCCCTGTCCGAGCTCTTTTATTCAGGTCCGGGCTCTTCTGCACCCACGGTAGTACCGCGGTCCACCACGGTACTACCGCAGGCCCGTGCGGTAGTACCGCTCCTGTGGTGCGGTACTTCCACGGGTCGCGGGATGAGTGGTGGGTAACGGTTGGAATTGTCCCCCCACTATATAAGGGGGTCTTCTTCTCCAAGAAGACTCATCTCTTCCAACCCTAATCTCCATTGTTGCTCCAAGCTCCATTTTCGCCCGATCTCTCTCCCTAGCCAATCAAACTTGTTGATTTGCTCGGGATTGGGTGAGAAGGCCCCGATCTACACTTCCACCAGGAGAAATTTGATTTCCCCCACTAATCCCTAGCGGATCTTTTTACTCTTGGGTGTTTGAGCACCCTAGACGTTTGAGGTCACCTCGGAGCCATAGTCCATTGTGGTGAAGCTTCGTGGTGTCGTTGGGAGCCTCCAATTAAGTTGTGGAGATAGCCCCAACCTTGTTTGTAAAGGTTCGGTCACCGTCTTCAAGGGCACCAATAGTGGAATCACGGCATCTCGCATTGTGTGAGGGCGTGAGGAGAATAAGGTGGCCCTAGTGGCTTCTTGGGGAGCATTGTGCCTCCACACCGCTCTAACGGAGACGTACTTCCCCTCAAAAGGAAGGAACTTCGGTAACACATCCTCGTCTCCACCGGCTCCACTCTTGGTTATCTCCTGCCTTTACTTGTGCAAGCTTATTTGTGTTGTATCCCGTGCTTGCTTCTGTGCTAGTTGTTATTGCATCATATAGGTTGCTCACATAGTTGCATATCTAGACAACCTACTTTGATGCAAAGTTTAAATTGGTAAAGAAAAGATTAAAAAGTGTTAGTTGCCTATTCACCCCCCCCCCTCTAGTCAACTATATCGATCCTTTCAGTTGTGCTATGCGCCAGCTGTCCCAAAATATCTACCCACCTAACGGTCATATCATTGAAGGGCATTTATGCCTTATCATGTCGAGCTGCTCCCTAGGCTATAAATAGCCACCCCCTACAACCACTAGCTGGTTGGCTGCTCCGAGAGAAACTGACACTTGTCATTTGAGAGCATCCCATCCTCCGAGGACTTTGAGCGAAAATCATCGAGTGAGGAAAACCCAAACCCAAACTCACCTACAAACCGAAAGTGAGTGAGCATCACTGAAGAGATTGATCCTGCGTGGATCCGACACTTTTTACCTTTGAAGACTGTGCTTCTTCCAGACGGTTAGGCGTCATGGTCTAGAGCATCCAAGAGGAATGGTGGATCGCCGAGTGACCTAGTCTGTGAAGGTTTGGAAGTCACCTGAAGACTTACCACGAGTGATTGGGCGAGGTTTGTGTGACCTTATCTTAAGGAGAATACGGTGAGGAATGTGTGTCCGGGACTATGTCTCCTCAGTTTTGAATACCTAGCCGCTCCAACCAGACGTACAACTGAGACAGCAGTTGGAACTGGTCTACCAAATCATTGTCTTCACCAAGCTTACTGGTTCTATTTCCTCAACTCTTTCATTTCCTCATTTCACTTGTTGTGTGATTGTTCATATATGTTTGAAGATTTTGACTGAAGACTTTCTCAATTTCCTCAATTCAATTTCTTCAGTCTGTCCGTCTTCATCCTGTGTTATCCTATGCTTACGTTTTCTGTACTCTTTGCTTGTCTTCATTTCATCATGATGACTATGATTGTGTTCTGCTATGTTTACTTTTGAGTACTTATTCCGCTGCAAGTAGTTCTTCATTTAGTAATTTCCTCACCAGCAAATTCCTTAGTGAAGAATTCATAAAAATCGCATATTCACCCCCCCCCCCCTCTAGTCGATATAACGCACTTTCACCCGATGCCACCAAGAATCTTATTTCAGCTCATCACTTGTCCACTGACAACAATAACTTTCTTGAAGTTCGCCCACATTTCTTTTTTGTTAAGGAACAGGGAACAAGGAGAACCCTTCTCCATGGCAGGTGTAGACGTGGTCTCCACCCCCTATCGTCGGCTCCGTTAAATTCTAGCAAGCAGGCGTTCGGTGTCAATGAAGTGCCCACGGACAGGTGGCACAGTCGGCTAGGACATCCTTCATCAACCATCATCCGTCATGTCCTTAGCCACAACAACATTCCCTTTTCAAGTAGTGAGTTGAATAAAGAAGGCATTTTTGACGCTTGCCAATTGGGCAAGAGACATCAACTACCTTATCCTAGTTTGTTCAGTGTATCTAAAGCTCCTTTAGAGCAAATTTTCTCCAATGTATGGGGGCATGCCCGTGATTCTATCAATAGGAAAAACTACTATGTATCTTTTATTGATGATTATAGCAAATTCACATGGATCTATTTTCTTAAGCATAAGTCTGAAGTGCTTATGATATTTCATGAATTTCAAGCATTAGTTGAAAGGTTGTTGAACAAAAAAAATTATCACCATGCAAACAGATTGGGGTGGCGAGTATGAACGCCTATACTCCTTCTTTCGCCAACTAGGAATCACCCACGATGTCTCCTGTCCACATGCTCATCAGCAGAATGGAACAGCTGAAAGAAAACATCGTCACATTGTAGATGTGGGTCTTTCCCTCTTGGCTCATGCCTCCATGATGTGGGTCTCGTCACATTGTAGAAGTGGCTTGAAGCTGTCATAAACTCCTGGATAGTGAGCTTCATTCTTCATGATGTAATCCCAGTTGATCCATATCATGTCACACACAATGGGCTTCTTGTCAAGCAAAATAGTCTCATAGAAATCTTGTTGCTCCTTTGTGTGGAATCTGTAGTCAACAGATGCCCTTCTCCTTGATAACCCACAAGTATAGGGGATCGCAACAGTTTTCGAGGGTAGAGTATTCAACCCAAATTTATTGATTCGACGGAAGGGGAGCCAAAGAATATTCTCAAGTATTAGCAGCTGAGTTGTCAATTCAACCACACCTGGAAACTTAGTATCTCCAGCAAAGTGTTTAGTAGCAAAGTAATATGATAGTGGTGGTAACGGTAACAGAAGTAAAGACAGCAAAAGTAATGTTTTTGGTATTTTTGTAGTGATTGTAACAGTAGCAACGGAAAAGTAAATAAGCAAGAACCAGTATATGGAAAACTCGTTGGCATCAGATCAGTGATGAATAATTATGTCAGATGTGGTTCGTCATGTAACAGTCATAACATAGGGTGACACAGAACTAGCTCCAGTTCATCAATGTAATGTAGGCATGTATTCTAAATATAGTCATGCGTGCTTATGGAAAAGAACTTGCATGACATCTTTTGTCCTACCCTCCCGTGGCAACGGGGTCCTATTCGAAACTAAGGGATATTAAGGCCTCCTTTTAATAGAGAACCAGAACAAAGCATTAGCACATAGTGAATACATGAACTCCTCAAACTATGGTCATCACCGGGGGTGGTTCCGATTATTGTCACTTCGGGGTTGCCGGATCATAACACATAGTAGGTGACTATAGACTTGCAAGACAGGATCAAGAACTCACATATATTCATGAAAACATAATAGGTTCAGATATGAAATCATGGCACTCGGGCCCTAGTGACAAGCATTAAGCATAGCAAAGTCATAGCAACATCAATCTCAGAACATAGTGGATACTAGGGATCAAACCCTAACAAAGCTAACTCGATTACATGATAAATCTCATCCAACCCATCACCGTCCAGCAAGCCTATGATGGAATTACTCACGCACGGTGGTGAGCATCATGAAATTGGTGATGGAGGATGGTTGATGATGACGACGGTGACGAATCCCCCTCTCCGGAGCCCCGAACGGACTCCAAATCAGCCCTCCCGAGAGAGATTAGGGCTTGGCGGCGGCTCCGTATCGTAAAACACGATGATTTATTCTCTCTGGTTTTTTTCTCCCCGAAAGCCAATATATGGAGTTGGAGTTGGCGTCGGAGGGCCACCAGGGGGCCCACCAGGTAGGGGGCGCGCCCTAGGGGGGCGCGCTCCCCACCCTCGTGGACAGGGTGTGGGCCCCCTGGTCTTCATCTTTGACGAGGATTTTTTATTATTTATTCTAAGATATTCCGTGGAGTTTCAGGTTGTTCCGAGAACTTGTATTTTCTGCACATAAAAGAACATCATGGCAATTCTGCTGAAAACAGCGTCAGTCCGGGTTAGTTCCATTCAAATCATACAAGTTAGAGTCCAAAACAAGGGCAAAAGTGTTTGTACAAGTTAGCCCCAAGCTTAAACCCTTGCTTGTCCTCAAGCAATTCAGTTGACAAACTGAAAGAGAAAAAGAAAAACTTTTACAAACTCTGTTTGCACTTGTTGTTGTAACATGAAAAGCCAGCATTCAAGTTTCAGCAAATATTATGAACTAACCATACTAATAATAACACAAAGGTCTCACAATTACTCATATCAATAGCATAATCAGCTAGCGATCTATAATAACAAAACTTGGATGACAACACTTTCTCAAAATAATCATAACATGATATAACAAAATGGTATCTCGCTAGCCCTTTCTGAGACCGCAAAACATAAATGCAGAGCACCTTTAAATATCAAGGACTGACTAAACATTGTAATTCATGGTAAAAGAGATCCAGTCAAGTCATACCCAATGTAAACCAATTATAATGAATGCAAATGACAGTATGCTCTCCAGCGGGTGCTTTTTAATAAGAAGGATGATGACTCAACATAAAAGTAAATAGATAGGCCCTTCGCAGAGGGAAGCAGGGATTTGTAGAGGTGCCAGAGCTCGGTTTTAAAATAGAGATTGAATAACATTTTGAGCGGCATACTTTTGCTGTCAACGCAACAACTATGAGATGACGATATCTTCCATGCTAAACAAATTATAGGCGGTTCCCAAACAGAATGGTAAAGTTTGTACTCCCCCTCCTCCACAGGCATCAATCCATGGCTTGCTCGAAACAGTGAGTGCCTCCAACATTCAACGGGTCCCAGGGGCAGTTTTTTTTTGCAATTATTTTGACTTAGTTTGCATAAAGCATGGGACTGGGCATCCCGGTGACCAGCCATTTTCTCGTGAATGAGGAGCGGAGTCCACTCCTCTTGAGAATAACCGCCTAACATGGAAGATAAGGGCAGCCCTAGTTGAAACATGAGCTGCTCGAGCATACAAAACAGAATTTCATTTGAAGGTTTGGAGTTTGGCACATACAAATTTACTTGGAACGGCAGGTAAATACCGCATATAGGTAGGTATAGTGGACTCATAAGGAACAACTTTGGGGTTTAAGGAGTTTGGGTGCACAAGCAGTATTCCCGCTTAGTACAGGTGAAGGCTAGCAAAAGACTGGGGAGCGACCAACTGGGAGAGCGACAACAGTCGTAAACATGCGTTAAAATTAATTTACACCAAAATACAAGCATGAGTAGGATATAATCTACCATGAACATAAATATCATGAAGGCTATGTTGATTTGATTCAACTACATGCGTGAACATGTGCCAAGTCTAGTCACTCAATTCATTTAAAGGAGGATACCATCCCATCATACCACATCATAATCATTCTAATAGCATGTTGGCACGCAAGGTAAACCATTATAACTCATGGTTAATCAAGCATAGCACAAGCAACTATAATCTCTAAATGTCATTGCACATATGTTTACTTCATAATAGCTAACTCAGGAACGATGAATCATCATATTTACAAAAACAAGAGAGGTCGAGTTCATACCAGCTTTTCTCATCCCAATAAGTCCATCATATATCATCATTATTGCCTTTCACTTGCATGACCGAACGGTGTGTATAGTAATAAGAGTGCACGTGCATTGGACTAAGCTGGAATCTGCAAGCATTCAACTCAAGAAGAAGACAAGTAATATGGGCTCTAAGTTAAATAAACAATCATGCATATAAGAGCCACTTCAACAATTTAATCATGGTCTTCTCCTACTGACCCCCAAAGAAAAAGAAAGGAAATAAAAACTATTTACACGGAAAAGCTCCCAACAATCAAAAGAAGAACGGGAAATATTTTTGGGTTTTCCTTTTTAATTACTACAGCAAAGAAATAAACAACTACTAATTTTTTTTCTTAAGGTTTATTAAACACACAAGAAGAAGGCAGGAAAAAGAAAGTAATCTAGCATGGATATTACAGTGAAAGAGTATGAACACCGACATCTAGCAATGAGTGTGTGTGAACATGAATGTAATGTCGGTGGGAAATACGTACTCCCCCAAGCTTAGGCTTTTGGCCTAAGTTGGTCTATTGCCAGGGATGGCCTGGCGGATACCTGTAGGTGAAGCTGGGGCCGTACTGCGATGCAGCGGCTATCGCCACCTGAGCTGCAGCGTTGCGTCGAGCTGCCTCCGCTCTTCTCTTGTACTCATCTGCCTCCTCTCTGGTAATAATATATCTTCCTTTTGTCTGAGAATCAAAGAAGGCAGGAGCAGGAAGAGTAATATGGACTACATGTCGTTTGTTAAAGATTAGTCGATATTGGAGAGGTGGCTCAGTCCTCTCAACAAACTGGTGGGAAACCATAGAATAAAAATCCAAATAAGTAGAGTGTAACTCCATATCACTCTCTCGAATGTCTATCTCAAGAAAATTAGCTAAGCGGGTTGCATAAATCCCTCCAAAGAAATCTCCGTTATGTCTATTATGGTGCAACCTGCGAGCTACAATGGCTCCCATATGATAAGATTGGTCTCCTAACACAGCACTTCTGAGAATGTTGAGATCAGGTGCACACGTGTGACATGCTTCATCTTTAGCATTAATGCTTCTACCTATAAAGAGAGCAAAATAATGTATAGCAGGGAAGTGAATGCTCCCTAAAGTGGCTTGCGTTATATCTCTAGATTCTCCCATAGTTATTTTAGCAAGAAAGTCTCTATATTCAGATTTAGGGGGATCCCTGACACTACCCCAAGATGGAAGTTTGCAAGCAAAAGTGAAATCCTCTAAGTCCATGGTATAAGATTTGTCATAAAGGTCAAACATGACTTAAGCAGAATTACGCGAAGATGAAAACTCAAACCTCCTCAAAAATGAACTTGTGAGATCATGGTACTGGGGGCATTTATCAGCTTCAAATTCCTCAAGACCGGCATTGCGTATATATACGTTGAATTCTTCTTTAATTCCCGCTTGATCCATAAAATTTTCCGAAGGCCATTCACAGGGCCTAACAGGAGCGTCTCTTGGTGGTTCCTCGTCAGCATCGCGCATTGCAAGCCTGGGACCTTGTTTCCTTGAAGGGCCACCTTGGAACATCCTCCTAAACATAATGTATCCTCTGAAAAATTTCTGAAATTTTTAGTAACTTCAAATAAAAGTGAACCAACTTCAATAAAATTGATAGCAACTACTCCCACGAGTGCCTAGAGCCTGTATCAAGCATTAGAACTACTTGGGATCATATAAATTTGACATGCAAGCTCAAGAACATGGTCACCTATGCAGCATAAATTTGCAATGAATAAAGCACTAGAACAAAAACTAATTGGACCAATGGAGGAGTCACATACCAAGGAACAATCTCCCCAAGCAGTTTTGCGAGAGGTGCTTTGAGCAAGGAGATAGAAAATCACAGCAACTGGGGCTGGAACTCGTGCTTGAGTTGGTTTTTCGTGTTTGTGTGAGACAGAGGAAGAAGATGGGTGCAGGGATAAGTGGAGGAGGGCCACCATGGGCCCACGAGGCAGGGGGCGCGCCCAGGGGGCTAGGGCGTGCCCTCCACCCTCGTGACCAGGTGGCAGCTCCCCCCGCGGTGATTTTTGCACAGTAAATTCTTACATATTCCTGAAAAAATCATATTAAATTGGCATGGCATTCTGAGGACTTCTATTTTCGGGATATTTTTATATTGCACGGATAAGTAAGGGAACAGACAGAAAAATACTATTTTACTTTATTTCTACTAAATAACAGAAAATATAAAGAGGGTACAGAAGGTTGGGCTTCTAGTTTCATCCATCTCATGCTCATCAAAAAGAATCCACTAACAAGGTTGACCAAGTCTTGTTAACAAACTCATTCCGATTAACATGGAACCGGAGAAATTTCGAATAACACTTTGTTACCTCAATGGGGATATGGACATCCCCAATAATGAGTATATCATACTTTTTCTTGACAGTAGGGAGAGGAAATTCAAAACCTCCAAATATAATCGATGGAATTTTTCCAATAGAGTTGATACTGTAAACCTGAGGTTGTTTCCTTGGAAAGTGTATCGTGTGCTCATTGCCATTAACATGAAAAGTGACATTGCCTTTGTTGCAATCAATAACAGCCCCTACAATATTAAAAAAAGGTCGTCCAAGAATAATAGACATACTAACATCCTCAGGAATATCAAGAATAACAAAGTCCGTTAAAATAGTAACGTTTGCAACCACAACAGGCACATCCTCACAAATACCGACAGGTATAGCAGTTGATTTATCAGCCATTTGCAAAGATATTTCAGTTGGTGTCAACTTATTCAAGTCAAGTCTACGATATAAAGAGAGAGGCATAACACTAACACCGGCTCCAAGATCACATAAAGCAGTTTTAACATAATTTCTCTTAATGGAGCATGGTATAGTAGGTACTCCTGGATCTCCAAGTTTCTTTGGTATTCCACCTTTAAAAGTATAATTAGCAAGCATTGTGGAAATTTTAGCTTCAGGTATCTTTCTTTTATTAGTAATAATATCCTTCATATACTTAGCATAAGGATTTGTTTTGAGCACGTTAGTTAATCGCATACGCAAAAAGATAGGTCTAATCATTTCAGCAAAGCGCTCAAAATCCTCATCATCCATTTTCTTGGATGGTTTTGGAGGAAAAGGCATGGGTTTCTGAACCCATAGTTCCCTCTCTTTACCATGTTTCCTAGCAACGAAGTCTCTTTTATCATAACGTTGATTCCTTGATTGTGGGTTATCAAGATCAACAGCAGGTTCAACTTCTACATCATCATCATTACTAAGTTGAGCATTATCATGAACATCATCATTAACATTATCACTAGGTTCATGTTCATTACCAGATTGTGTTTCATCATCAGACATAGAGATATCATTTGGATTCTCAGGTGGTTCAGCAATAGGTTCACTAGAAGTTTGCAAAGTCCTATCATTCTTCTTTTTCTTCTTTCTTGAAGAACTAGGTACATCAATATCATTTCTATGAGAATCTTGCTCGAATCTCTTAGGGTGGCCTTCAGGATACAAAGGTTCCTGAGTCATTCTACCAGTTCTAGTAGCCACTCTAACAGCATAATCATTTTTCTTACTATTCATTTCATCAAGCACTTCTTTCTGAGCTTTAAGTACTTGTTCTACTTGAGTGGTAACCATAGAAGCATGTTTGCTAACAAGTTTAAGTTCACCTCTAATATTAGCCATATAATCACCCAAGCGTTTAATCATATAAGCATCTTGTTTTAATTGTCTACCAAAATAAGCATTAAAGTCATCTTGCTTAAACATAAAGTCATCAAACTCATCCAAGCACTGACTAGCAATTTTAGTAGGAGGGACTTCAGCTTTATCATATCTATAGAGAGAATTTACCTTTACTACCTGTGTCGGAATATCGGGATCAGGAGGTTCTTCGGTAAATAAAGTATTGAGATCATATACTTCTTCAATATGCGGTAAATTAAGACCGTGTATTTCTTCAATAGGAGGTAAATTCTTAACATCTTCGGCTTTAATACCTTTTTCTTTCATAGATTTCTTTGCCTCTTGCATATCCTCGGGGCTGAGAAATAGAACACCTCTCTTCTTCGGAGTTGGTTTAGGAATAGGCTCAATAATTGGCTCTGGAGCTGGCTCAGGAGGTGCCCAATTATTTTCATTTGTAAACATATTATTCAATAGAATTTCAGCTTCATCCGTTGTTCTTTCCCTGAATAGAGAACCAGCACAACTATCCAGGTAATCTTTGGAAGCATCGGTTAGTCCATTATAAAAGATATCAAGTATTTCAGGTTTCTTAAGAGGATGATCAGGCAAAGCATTAAGTAACTTGAGAAGCCTCCCCCAAGCTTGTGGGAGACTCTCTTCTTCTATTTGCACAAAGTTGTATATTTCCCTCAAAGCAGCTTGTTTCTTATGAGCAGGGAAATATTTAGCAGAAAAGTAATAGATCATATCCTGGGGACTATGCACACAACCAGGATCAAGAGAATTAAACCATATCTTAGCATCACACTTTAATGAGAATGGAAATATTTTGAGTAAATAAAGGTAGCACGATCTCTCATTATTAGTAAACAGGGCGGCTATATCATCTAACTTAGTAAGATGTGCCACAACGGTTTCAGATTCATAGCCATAGAAAGGATCAGATTCAACCAAAGTGATTATATCTGGATCAACAGAAAATTCATAATAATCCTTATCAGGAACACAAATAGGTGAAGTAGCAAAAGCAGGGTCGGGTCTCATTCTATCTCTAAAAGATTCTTTACTCCATTTAACTAGCAACCTCTTAAGTTCGTATCTATCCTGGCAAGCAAAAATAGCTGTAGAAGATTCTGCATCAAAAAGATAACCCTCAGGAATAGCAGGCATATTTTCATCATCACTCTCATCATTGTATTCAGATTCAATAATTTCTCTTTCTCTAGACCTAGAAATTTGCTCATCTAGAAATTCAGCAAGGGGCACAGTAGTATCAAGCATAGAAGTAGTTTCATCATAAGTATCATGCATAGCAGAAGTGGCATCATCAATGACATGCGACATATCAGAACGAATAGCAGAAGCAGGTTTAGGTGTCTCTAGCTTACTCATAATAGTAGGTGAATCAAGTGCAGAGCTAGATGGCAATTCCTTACCTCCCCTCGTAGTTGAGGGATAAATTGTTGTCTTGGCGTCTTTCAAGTTCTTCATAGTGTCCTACAGATATAAATCCCAAGTAACTCAAGAAACAGAGCAATGCTCCCCGGCAACGGCACCAGAAAAAGGTCTTGATAACCCACAAGTATAGGGGATCGCAACAGTTTTCGAGGGTAGAGTATTCAACCCAAATTTATTGATTCAACACAAGGGGAGCCAAAGAATATTCTCAAGTATTAGCAGCTGAGTTGTCAATTCAACCACACCTGGAAACTTAGTATCTGCAGCAAAGTGTTTAGTAGCAAAGTAATATGATAGTGGTGGTAACGGTAATAGAAGTAAAGACAGCAAAAGTAATGTTTTTTGTTTTTTTGTAGTGATTGTAACAGTAGCAACGGAAAAGTGAATAAGCAAGAACCAGTATATGGAAAACTCGTAGGCATTGGATCAGTGATGGATAATTATGTCGGATGTGGTTCGTCATGTAACAGTCATAACATAGGGTGACACAGAACTAGCTCCAGTTCATCAATGTAATGTAGGCATGTATTCCGAATATAGTCATACGTGCTTATGGAAAAGAACTTGCATGACATCTTTTGTCCTACCCTCCCGTGGTAGAGGGGTCCTATTGGAAACTAAGGGATATTAAGGCCTCCTTTTAATACAGAACCGGAACAAAGCATTAGCACATAGTGAATACATGAACTCCTCAAACTATGGTCATCACCGGGAGTGGTTCCGATTATTGTCACTTCAGGGTTGCCGGATCATAACACATAATAGGTGACTATAGACTTGCAAGATAGGATCAAGAACTCACATATATTCATGAAAACATAATAGGTTCAGATCTGAAATCATGGCACTCGGGCCCTAGTGACAAGCAGTAAGCATAGCAAAGTCATAGCAACATCAATCTCAGAACATAGTGGATACTAGGGATCAAACCCTAACAAAGCTAACTCGATTACATGATAAATCTCATCCAACCCATCACCGTCCAGCAAGCCTACGATGGAATTACTCACGCACGGTAGTGAGCATCATGAAATTGGTGATGGAGGATGGTTGATGATGACGACGGCGACAAATCCCCCTCTCTGGAGCCCCGAACGGACTCCAGATCAGCCCTCCCAAGAGAGATTACGGCTTGGCGGCGGCTCCGTATCATAAAACGTGATGATTTCTTCTCTCTGGTTTTTTCTCCCTGAAAGCCAATATATGGAGTTGGAGTTGGCGTCGGTGGGCACCAGGGGGCCCACGAGGTAGGGGGCGCGCCCTAGGGGGGGCGCCCCCCACCCTCGTGGACAGGGTGTGGGCCCCATGGTCTTCATCTTTGGCGAGGATTTTTTATTATTTATTCTAAGATATTCCGTGGAGTTTCAGGTCGTTCCGAGAACTTTTATTTTCTGCACATAAAACAACATTATGGCAATTCTGCTGAAAACATTGTCAGTCCGGGTTGGTTCCATTCAAATCATACAAGTTAGAGTCCAAAACAAGGGCAAAAGTGTTTGGAAATGTAGATACAACGGAGACGTATCACTCCTTGCAACATAAGGATCACATTGTCTCCACAATCTTAGTCCAGCATCCTTTCTGATATGCATGTCTTCTGCAACTGGATGAGCATCATTGTGATCAGGAATCTTGGGCTTCAGCTTTCTCAAAACAAGAGAATCTTCATCTTCTTCAGCAGCTTCAGGCACTGGGGCCTTGTTCTTCTCAGATGCAGGTATACTTCTGGTGTTCCTCTTGGGTTTAGGCTTGGGTGTAGGTGCAGCAGCCTTGGGAGAAGACTTGGGCTTAGATGGAGCAGCCCCTGACTTGATTGCATCTCCCATTAGCTTCTGAGCTTTTGGAGCTGGTGCAGCATCCTCTTCCTCTTCTTCCATCATTGAGGGCATTCCAACTACTCTGGCCATGGTCTTCTTGACCCTCTCTTTCCTTTTCTTCTCAGCCACAACTGGTTCTTTGGGTTCAGATCCCAAAGTTGCTTGAGTAGAGGCTCTGACCTCAGACATTGGAACTCTTCTTGCAGGAGCCTTCTTTTGCATTCCTGGCTTAGTGGATGCAGCTGTGCCATACTCCTTCTTCATCATCTTCTTCTTTGAGGTGGCCTCATCCTCTACAGCAACATAGTCCTCATCTTCAGAATATAAGGTTTTCTTCTTTCTTGCCCTGGTTGCTGCCTTTGGCAAATTGCTGAGTGTGCTCCTGGTACCCTCATCATAAGTTCTTGAGGGACTAGTGCCCTCACTCATATGAACTTGCTCCTCAGACTTGTTCTGACTGTCACTTTGATCTGACATGATGCAAACTTTGACAGCAGACCCTGTGAATAGATGTAGATGAGGTAGAGTAGATGAGCATCACAAAGCACAGAGGTTTTTGCAAAAAATTGAGTCAAAAACTTAGTTTTAGTTTTCCAAAGAAAGCATTTCGGAGCTACCGATTTGTAAACTCGATGATACCGATGAAACTTTTGGAACCTAAACTAGTGAACTCGGTCAGACCGAGTAACAGTTCAAAGGCACCGAGACTGCTAGGGTTTCACAAAGAATCGATCTCGGTCACACTGATTTGCAATTCTCGGTCAGACCGAGAATCACATGTGCAATGGCCTGAGCCAAATCGGTGAGACCGGTTTCTACAAATCGTTCGGTCCGAGATGAATTCGGCGGAAACCTAACCCTAAATTTTCAATCCAAGACTAATCTACGGAGTAGTTTTGCTGGACAGGAAGATTTCAAATGTGGCAAGATTCATGGCAATGCAATGTGCTAGGAAACGGAGTTAAGAATAGCACAAAGTTCAAATCCATACCCTAATGCAGCGATGGACTTGCTATGGCGGCAACGGCGGAGCAGAATCCCATTGACAGCACTGGAGACCAGCAGCGGGAGGTCGCTGGCGACGAGGAGGACGATCCGGATACCCGAAGAGGCAGAGCAGGCTGTGCGCAGGCGAAGGTTTTGGAAGATTTTCCAAAATTTGACCCGTGAGTATATATAGCATGACCCTGTCGGTGTGACCGAGTGGAACAACTCGGTGGCACCGAGATGCATTACTGCAAGCAGTTACTGCAACTCTGTGTGACCGAAAAGTTCTAATCGGTTGCACTATTGAAAACCCCTGTTCAAGAATTCATCTGATTAACCAGTTAACTTGCCGATTAATCCCTACTCGTAGGGTCACCGAGTAGCCGATTAACTGATTAATCACGTGAGTAATTGATTAAATGGCCGATTAACTTGCCGATTAGCCTATTAATCCCCTACTCGTCAGCCAACCGAGCAGCTACCAGTTAACGATTTCCTCAACAATGTTGAAAGCCTAGATCAACTTAGTGATCTCGGTATGACCGAAAAGGTAGAATCGGTCAAACTGAAACACACAAAGAGGTTTTGGAAGTTTAATTCAATGACGAATCGGGGACTTCGAGTGCTCCTCACACAGAGTGGTTCAAATCTGACTTGATCAAGCTTTGTGATATGGCATGAATGGAGTTTGAGACAAGAAAAGCATAGATAGCTAGAGGAGGTTCTTAGGCATTCTTGTCCATCCACTTGGCAAAATAAAAGAAACCAAACAATCAAAGCAACAAGTGGATGTCCTCGAATGAGTAAATTATGCAACCAACATGCTCACACAATAAAATGGCAAATGAAATATGTGACAAAGCATGCACTCACAATTCTAGCATCTATCAAACAATTGGCGATGACTAGGTCATCTATATATGAGTATATTGACTTAGGAGTCAAATGAGAACATTTGATCATAGGTCATACTCATCGTTTAAGCACAAGTGGGGTTACCACTTTTACATAAAGCATTGTTGTGTTCACACCTTTATAGTTGCTTTAGCTCAATTCTTAGAGTAAAGCTCCCCTTAGATGTGAGATCCCCCCTAAGAGGGATGAACTAACCTTGGGTTTTGTCGATGATGACTTCATGTAGGTGTTGAAGATGTGGATGCTCAATGTTGATGTAGATCATTTGGAGCAATCCTTTGGAGTGAGTTGCACTTTGAATACCTACACGGGTTAGTCCCACAAGGAACAAACAAGGAAATCCATAGACATAGAGTGATGCACGCACACAAGATGATGTCTATGAAAGCATTAGGTTACCTTGTCCCTTGTCTTACCAACAGGAGGGTTTGTGACTCCTTGAACTAGTGCAAGATGTGGAAGTTGATTGCACTTGTCCTTGCCCAAAATGATATGAGTCAAGTATGTTGGCGGAGTCACCCTCAAGACCTCTCTAGTTCTTCTTCTTCGGGATCCACATCATCTTGATGGGAATCCTTGGAGTTGTAGTCGTACTTGATGAAGTAGAACTTGATGTAGTCTTGGGAACCCACTTGACCAAGGCCTTAGGAGCTTCTTAAAATGCATGAATCTCCTCTTGAAGCTTGTCCCTGCCTTTTTGCTTGTGGTCTTGTGGTGGAAGACATCTCGAGCTTGTGTCCGTTTGAAAGAAGTAGGATCATACTTCTCTTGTTGAGGAACAAACTTCGTCTTGGGGTGTTGATCTTCTTCCCACTAAACTCCATTGGCATTGAACTTTCATTCAAAACCAACACCTTGGTTCTTCCGGTGCCTTCCTTGCTTGCGTACAATTTCCTCGAATTGCTTACTCCCGGCAAGGCTCTTGTAAACACCTTTCTCTATAATTCCCTTCAATAAGCTATTTTCTTGCTCACATCTAACTTGGCTAAGAGAATCCTTAGTGGAATCAAGAGAACTACTAGAATCAAACATTGGATTTAGCATGATTATTGTTACTACTAGAGGAAAAATCTTTCTTGTTCTTGTTACTAGACTTGACTTGAGGCATGTAAGTAGATAAGAGTAAATGCTTGGCAATGTAAGAAGAACTTTTCTTGTGAAGATCATCATTGATTGCCTTTAAAAACTCATGTTCTTGCTCAAGGTTGAGCTTTTCAAAGTGTAACTTCTCATGAGTCCTTAAAAGTTCTCGATGATCTCCTAAGATAGTTTCATGAGCTAACTTAAGAGTGTTTAGTTCTCTAGTTAGGATATCAATCTTCTCCTTATCATTATCATTTGTTTTATCTTGATTAACATGATTATTTGACGTTTCATCATAGTATTCATCACTAGAGTTGTCAACAAGTAAATCATCATCACCTAACAAGTCATCTTCATCACTATTGAAATCAACATACTCGGGGTGTGTTACCTTTGGGCTTTTAGCCATGAAGCATCTTCCAAGTCCTTCATTTGGTGAATCAAATATGTCATAGGAGTTGGTTGACACAAGTGCTAGACCGGCAACACCTTCATCTTGAGTATATTCAGAGTCGGAGTGATAGCTTCTCTCGGAGTTATTGTCGGAGTCGGAGCCGGATACCCATTCACCAACATGAGCTTGATGTCTTCGTTTTGTGTAGCTCCTTGATGACTTCTCCTTCCTTTCTGAATCCTTGTTTCTCTGGGATGTTCTTCGTTCATAACGATCATCTCTACTCCTTCTTTCTCTTGATGGTGATTCTTCTCTTCCACTTCTTATTTTTGGAGAGTCTTCTCTTCTTTTGTAGGGTGTCGTACACATATTGGAATAGTGTCCAGGTCTTCCACAATTGTAGCAATTACGCCCTCGACTAGAAGATCTTTTGTCATTGTAGGACCTTGACTTGGAGCTTCTTTCCTTGCTTCTATTCTTGTAGAACTTGTTGAAGTTCTTCACCATTAGGCTCAATTCTTCATCGAAGGTTTGTTTCTCACTTGATGATGTGGGAGCTTCACATGAGGCTTTGTAAGCACCACTTGACTTGTTGTGGAGCTCCTCCTTATCCTTGAGTGACATCTCATGAGCAACAATTCTTCCAATGACTTCTGTTGGCTTGAGATCTTTGTAATTGGGCGTCATTTGGATCAATGTGCACATGGTACCATATTTTCCATCCAAAGCTCTTAGGATTTCTTGATGATGAATTTGTCAGTCATCTCTTCACTTCCTAAGCCGGCAATCTCATTTGTGATGAGAGCAAGCCTAGATTACATCTCGGCGATGCCTTCACCATCCTTCATTTTGAACTTGTCAAGTTGACTTTGAAGCACATCCAATTTGGATTCCTTGACGAAGTCGGTACCTTCGTGCATGTCAATCAAAGTATCCCAAATTTCCTTTGCATTCTCAAGATGGCTGATTTTGTTGAATTCTTCAGGGCACAATCCGTTGAAGAGGATATCACAAGCTTGAGCATTGTATTGCAGCATCTTCAACTCTTCCGCGGTAGCTTCACGGTTCGGTTCTCTCCCATCAAATAATTCACCTTGCAAGCCAATACACACAATAGCCCAAACGGTGGGGTTGTGTCCAAGAATATGCATTTTCATATTATGCTTCCAACTAGCAAAATTAGTACCATCAAAGTAAGGACCTCTACGGTGGTAATTTCCGTCGCTAGACAACATACTCTCCAAGGTTGTGAAACCAAGGCTATGACTACCAAAAGCTATGGAAATCAAAGCAAATGGAGACAAAAGCTCGGATACCACTTGTAGGATCGAAAGTATGTCTAGAGGGAGGTGATTAGACTACTTGACCAAATAAAAAACTAGTCTTTTCCCATTTTTAGTTCTTGGCAGATTTTAGCAACTTAGCATAAGTCAAGCAATCAACCTACACATGCAATTCTAAGAGTGTAGCAGCGGAATGTAAAAGAATTGCATATGAAGGTAAAGGGGAGGACTTTGACAAGGCAAACGCAATTGGAGACACGGATGTTTTTGTCGTGGTTCCGATAGGTGGTGCTATCGTACATCAACATTGATGGACACTTCAACCCACGAAGGGTAACGGCTGCGCGAGTCCACGGAGGGCTCCACCCACGAAGGGTCCACGAAGAAGCAACCTTGTCTATCCCACCATGGTCGTCGCCCATGAAGGACTTGCCTCACTAGGGTAGATCTTCACGAAGTAGGCGATCTCCTTGCCCTTACATACTCCTTGGTTCAACTCCACAATCTTGTCGGAGGCTCCCAAGTGAGACCTAGCCAATCTAGGATACACCACTCTCCAAGAAGTAACAAATGTTGTGTTGATGATGAACTCCTTGTTCTTGTGCTTCAAATGATAGTTCTTCCCAACACTCAACTCTATCTCACAGGATTTTGATTTGGTGAAAAGAAGATTTGAGTGGAAAGCAACTTGGGGAAGGCTAGAGATCAAGATTCATATGGTAGGAATGGAATATCTTGACCTCGACACAAGTGTAGGTGGTTCTCTCTCAGAAAATGTATGTTGGAAGTGTAGGCATGTTCTGATGGCTCTCTCCTCGAATGAAGAGTGGGTGGAGGGGTATATATAGCCTCCACAGAAAATCTAACCGTTACACACAACTTACCAATCTCGGTGGGACTGAATTGTGAAACTTGGTCCGACCGATTTAGCAAATAATGTGACCGTTAGGATTTTTGATGGGACCGACATATCAACTCAGTAGGACCGATATGGTTAGGGTTAGGGCATAATGTAATCTCGGTGGGACCGATTACACAAACTCGGTGGGACCGATTTTGGTAATGGACACACAAAGGGTTGGTCAGGCAAACTCGGTGGGACCGATTCGCTCATCTCGGTTGGACCGAAATGTTACGAAAGGGAAACAGAGAGTTTGCATTGAAATCTCGGTGGGACCGATCGCTCATCTCGGTTGGACCGAAACGTTACGAAGGGAAACAAAGAGATTACAATCCCATATCGGTGAGACCGAGATCCCTATCAGTGAGACCGATTTGATTAGGGTTTGTGGCAGTGGCTATGACATTTGAACTCGGTGGCGCCGGATAGAAAGAATGGTGGGGCCGAGTTGGACTTTTGGTTTGGTCATATGTGGATGTGAGAAAGTAGTTGAGGGCTTTTGGAGCATATCACTAAGCATTCTGAGCAAGAGCCTCATTAAGCAACACCTCATCCCTCCTTGATAGTATTGGCTTTTCCTATAGACTCAATGTGATCTTGGATCACTAAAATAGAAAATGTAGAGTCTGGTGCTTTGAGCTTGAGCCAATCCTTTTGTCCTTAGCATTTTGAGGGATCCACTTTTCTCATCCATGCCATGCCAATCATTGAGCTTTCCCGAAATATTTATCTTGAAATAGCATTAGCCCAATGAGCTATATGTTGTTAGGAATTACCAAAACCACCCAGGGATAGTTGCACTTTCATGAAAACTCAGGCGAATATTCCTCAGATCGCACCCCTCCCAGAGTGTGCGTGGGCGCGTCGGGCTCCGGTTCCCCAGGCGGGGCAACCTCTGGTGGGCACATGGCACAGGACCAGCCGACCGGTCCCTCGCGTCGCACGCCGCCTCATGATGACTGCCAGGCGGACCAACCTGGTGCGGGGGCGTCGGCTGGCGCAAAAGAGACAAGGCGGGACGTCGGATCTCCTGGCGCTGAAGACGGGATTGACATGGGATCCCATGCAACTGACGGCAGGATCGATGTGGGATCTAGTGCGGCTGTGATTCCCTCCGCCGTATCTTCTGCGGCACAGTCTCATGCAGGTCCTGATGTGCCGACTCGGAGGACAAGATCGCAACATGGTATTGTAAAACCGCAAATTCGTACAGATGGTACGGTCAGGTATGACAAGCTTAAACCTCGTTTTGGAGGCGTAACGACTACTGGTGAACCGAGTAGTTTACATGAAGCTCTAAGTGACACAAAATGGAAAATGGCTATGAATGATGAGTATGGTGCTCTTATTAAAAATAATACATGGCATCTAGTTCCACAAACAAAAAAAAGAATGTTATTGATTGTAAGTGGGTTTACAGAATTAAGAGGAAAGCATATGGTCAAGTTGATAGGTATAAGGCAAGGCTAGTAGCAAAAGGTTTTAAACAGAGTTATGGTATAGACTATGAAGATACTTTTAGTCTTGTTGTAAAGGCAGCTACTATCAGACTTGTTCTATCTGTTGCAGTGTCAAGAAATTGGAGTCTAAGGCAATTGGATGTACAGAATGTGTTTCTTCATGGCGTTCTAGAGGAAGAAGTCTATATGAGACAACCACCTGGTTATGAGGTAAAAGGAAAGGAGAATTATCTTTGCAAACTTGACCAAGCCCTGTATGTACTAAAACAAGCACCTAGGGCTTGGTACTCCAAGTTAAGTGAAAAACTTCACATACTTTGTTTTAAATCATCCAAGGGAGATACTTCTTTGTTCTTCTATAGGAAAGGAAATATCATCATTTTTATGTTGGTCTATGTTGATGATATCATTGTTGCTAGCTCTTCACAAGATGCAACTGTAGCATTACTGGAAGATCTTAAGAAGGATTTTGCTTTGAAAGATTTGTGTGATTTACACTACTTTCTTGGGTATTGAGGTTAGAAGGTAAAATATGGAATACTTCTCACTCAAGAAAAATATGTCTTGGATATGCTTAAGCGTGCAGGAATGGTAAATTGCAAGGTTTCAAACATGCATCTCTCCATGTCAGAAAAGCTGTCAAGAGAAGAAGGAGAGCCTTTAGGGGCCGAGGAGTCAACAAAATACAGGAGCATGGTAGGTGCTTTGCACTACTTAACACTGACAAGACCTGACATTTGTTTTCCTGTTAATAAAGTATGCCAGTACTTGCATTCTCCCACCTCTCAACATATGACACCCGTCAAGATAATCTTGAGATACCTTAGGGGTACTATGAGTAGGGGTCTAAAATTTATCAAGTCAACTTTCAATGTTGTTAGTGCTTTCTCTAATGCTGACTGGGCAGGATGTCTAGATGACAGAAGGTCAACAGGAGGATTCTGTGTGTCTTTTTGTCCGAATTTGATCTCCTGAAGTGCACGTAAGCAAGCTACTGTCTCTCGGTCTAGTATAGAGGCAGAGTACAAATCTTTAGCCAATGCCACTGCTGAGATTATTTGGGTTCAAACTTTGATACGTGAACTTGGAGTTATGCATTCACCAGTTGCATGCCTTTGGTGTGATAATATTGGTGCTACATATCTGTCAGCAAATCCAATATTCCATGCAAGGACAAAACACATAGAAGTGGACTATTATTTTGTTCGAGAGAGGGTAGCTAACAAACTGCTGGATATTCATTTTATCCCCACAGGTGATCAAGTTGCAGATGGATTCACCAAAGCTTTATCATGGCGGAAGTTAGAAGACTTCAAGAGCAATCTCAACTTAGTCAAGCTGTGATTGAGGGGGCGTGTTAGAAAGAGTTGTATTGTGTATATACGCTATTGTATAAACCGTATATACTGCCGTAGAGGTAGATCGCGTGCGTGTGTTCTGTTGTAATCTGGTAGTTAGGTTGTTAGGGTTTATCCTCAGATCTTGTATAGGTTTTCTTGAGGATCAATCCATAACCTAACTACCGTATCTTGTAACCTATGGTTGGCTATATAACACGCAGCGCGTTCCTGCCCAAAGGCATACGCTTCACGCATTCTTTCACGTCTTAATAATAAATAGCACATTTTAGGGCAATCAGATGACTAATCCTGCCATATCAAAGCAAAGAACTGAAGTGGCAAAGATGCAATCCCAACTCCCAGGGAATATTAATCGCTGCACTTATTAATCAGTAGGTGTAGCTCATGCCTTTTTATGGTACCGTTATTGGCAAGGGGAAACAATGCTTGTGATCCTGTCAGCAGCCACGGATAGGATGCTTTCTCTTCACTTATACATTATTTGTGGTAAACTTCTAAAGATTCACTGTAACAGTTGTAAACAGAACAAGAGAGATCGACCTGCCTCCCTCCTTACTCGATAACCTCTATAATACATTTTCTATGTCTTACTCACTGTAATAGAATCAGCCTGCAAGTGAATACTTATAATATCAGGAGATATTGTTGATAAGCATATAAAAATACAGAAGATGGTTAACACGACAACATGCAGGAAAGTCCCTAATTTGATGTCAAATAATAGTTCCTTTGGATATATTTTTTTCAACAATACAATCAACAGAACTTGGCAAGTCACATTACATGAGCTTTGACTAACAGGGATAAGATAAATCAGTAACCACTTTGCCAGTTAGAGTTTAACTTGTAAAATTGAATAAACAAAGCACGATGATGTCCATGCTAAATTAGTAGTAGTGATTTGTGTTTACAAGTTCCTAGTTCCTACCAGTACAAAGATTATCTAAGCACTGAGAAGTGACTTGTGGTCAATTTTGGAACATCAGCAACAAATTCTGGCATGGACAATGATATGCGATGAAGCATAATTCGACAAAGGAAATGGTGTTGGTAACTCTGGAGCCTCCTTGCAGCCTGTATCAGGTCGCTGAGGAGGAAAGAAAGAAACTTACTTACCTTGAATTCGACCTTGTATAGAACATGCAAGCATTCGAAACTATAAATTAGACAGAGAACACATCGGTAAATATTGGTGCATGGTCAAAATAATTGTGCAATGGAGCAGCAAGCATACTATATAGATTGGAAACATAGAAAGTAGTGCATACCTTCCAAATGCTTAATGCCTAAAACTTTCTAATCCAACAGAATCAACAGAACACCTGCATTTTTGTGAGCACAAAGAACAATATCAATAAACAAAACAAATTAAAAAATGAAGGAAGAATTGGAGGAAGAGGAGATGCATGAAGGAGAGACAATTGCAACGAATTGGAGGCCTGAACATCACCCGTCGCTGATGGAGATTGGTTTGCAGAGTCGGGAGAGTGAAAGGAGCAGCGGCAAGTCTGGGTTATATGGCGTGCATTACTTGAATGTAGAATATGTGTCACCATATGTAACTAACGTGCAGCAATCAATGGCTGGACCATCAACTGCTACTACTAATGGGTGATTAATCTCTCAAAATCAATGACAGTTGACGATAGAACTTAAACGTCTGTTCGGGGACACACACCATTCGGTCGGGCCGTGAAACCGAATGGATCGAAGCAGTTGAGAAGAGCCCGTGCCATCGCCAGGCGCACCCAGCGCGACCTCCATGGGATCCGTCGCTTTGGTGGCGGTCGGACACAGGTCGGGCTGCCATGGGAAGAGCCGCCACGCCGGTTGGAGAAGTGCGGCCTTTTCTTTTGGCTGCTACACGCCCAAATTAACCTGAGACGCCCAAAAAAGTGGCCAGAGTAGCGGCCCAGCACAGTTCGCGATCGTGGTAATCACGCAAGATGCCAGATCAGGCACGATTTACGAAGAATCTGGCGGCTGAAAATGCTCAGAACTGACGATCAGACGGCTGAGGATGCTGATGGCCCGAGGCGCGATACATTGAAGATAGTTTTGTAAGGGCTTCTTAGTAAATGTTTTTCTAGGACAGTACCTACCAAGCCCAGAACCATGCTATTTGTTGTGATAGTTTCCCCTGATCTATAAGATTTTTGTTCCTCCCTGATGATTTCCTTCTAATCCATTTCCCTTGATGCTTCTGATGTGCTTAATCTTGTCTGTAGGAATTGCATTACATTGAATTTGATGGAGAGCAACTTCTCCGAGAGAACTGAAAGAATGAGCTGTGAGGTGGAGCTAAGGGGCTTTAAGAAACTTTTATGTGTTGTTGATGTAAAGTGGAGTGTGCTAGTTCCTAACTTTGATCTGTTTTGTATTTTCTCAACTGATGTTGTAAATTATCATTTCACTGAGGATTTTGTAAACTGAAGTATTGTATATACGGGTGGATGCTTGTATAAATGCTACATGATCTGTGTATTATATGTCATTTTGGAAATATTGTCTTGGGTCGAAGTTGACATTATGATCGGTGTAATGCATTGTGCTAAAAAAAGTGTTGTCTCAAAATTGAACTGAATTTAAATGGGATAATTGGATGGACACCATTTAAATAGCTTCTAAATCCATGACAGTTCTTGTGACGAAAAATAATGTACATGTAGGCAGCCACGTCATTCCAATAAATCAATTCAAAATCCTATGTGGCATCTGTCTATGACGGCTTTTTCTGTCACAGAGGCTTGGGCCTAGTTTGGGCTGGGCGGGCCTGGGGGCAGACCCGTGACGGTCAAATCCGTCATGGAAGGTGCGGTGTCAAATTATGACGCGTGATACATGACAGATTCCAAATCCGTCATGGAAGTACATCCATGATGGTTTTTCCCTGATCGATGACGGACAAAATCTGTCATAGATTAGCAGGTTTCTTGTAGTGTTTGGGAGCTTTCACTAGTAGAAAAAGACCTATTAGTCCCGGTTCGTAAGGGCCTTTAGTCCCGGTTCATGAACCGGGACTAATGGGTCGTTACTAATACCTCCCACCTTTAGTCCCGGTTCTAACACGAACCGGGACAGATGGTCCTCCACGTGGCCGGTGCGCCGAGCCCAGGCAGGGGGTCCTTCGGTCCCGGTTGGTGGCACCAACCGGGACCAAAAGGCATCCACGCATCAGCATTCCAGTGGCTGGGGTTTTTGTTTTTTTTAAAGAGGGGGGGGGGGTTGGGGGTTTTGGGGGTTAATTTAGGTGTCTCATATATTGTGTTAACTCGCTAATTAATAGAGAGAAGTGTCTTCTCTTATGTCCGTGCTTGATCGACGCTACGTACTATATACATATAGCCCTCGACACGCTAGCTAGTAAGAAAATGAAGGGAACCATCGAGTACAGAAGTTCGTCATGCATACCGAGAGAAATGATCGATCGATCTCTCCTTCTCTGAGAGATTGGTCGAACAACAAGTTTTCGTATCATGTACGTCTGACGCTACTGGCTACATACATGTACAATATATAAGATCTCTCAATTACAGTCCCCTAGCATTTGAAATCAACTTCCACATGGTATTCTCCGGCTTTATTGATGACGTGGTCAAGAAAAAATCCCGCCAATTCCTCTTGAATTGCTTTAATGCGATCTGGTTCTAGGAGTTCATTCCGCATCTGCCACGTCTAATTTGAAGAAGGGGGTTAATTAATACATATATATGAATGAAACTCAACAGAAATGATGGTGTAATAAAATGAAATTGTGAATATTATTAGTTGCTTACGCACTTCATATTGTCTTGGAGAGTAGCCCCGCTTGTTTTTCAAAGTCGCGTTGTAGATGAACTCGCACATGTAGTATCCACAGAAATTATTCCTTTGCTCCTGCCACAAGCACTTTACGAGAAATAAAGGTGTCAATCAAACTGATAATGAAGCATTATAAATGGCATTGATGAAAGTATAGCTATAGAATCAGCGGGAGATGCGCACAACTAGCTAGCCAGTAGTACTTACTTTCGGGTATGTATATCGCAGCTCCTTCGGCAGTCCCGGAGCTTTTGCGGTGAATTGTTTTCAAACCCTGCAAGACAAAGAAAATAATTATTATTACTTGAGATATCAGGAAATGAACAAAAATTTGCCGCTATGGTGCGATAATGATCGGTTAATTGAACTTACTTGCTGAGCATTTCAGTCATGTCCGCATAGGTGCTGGGATCTTTCCGTCTCGAGTCTAAGACGGTTACTAGTCCACGCTCAAGCTTAATCTCCAGAAGAATATAGTGGAACCTGCGCACGCATGCATAACTCATCAATTACATTACTATAACCTCGCTCGAGTAATAAGGAAAACCGAATATGCAAACGATCAGTAACACTCACTTGCCGTTATAAGGAAAGAGTATGGTATCTTTGTTTTGATTTTTCATCAACGATTGTAGCAAGTTGTCCTCGGCCTCTTTGACGTGCTTTTCAACCAGAAATACATCTATGATATTTGTGTTAATGAACCCAATATCATAGACACTACACCACAACACTTAATTGGGGGCAATTAACTGCCAGTAGAAATAGCAGAACAAGGTCAAATAAACTGCCGGGACATTTTGTACTGCCGGTACAACTACCTAAGGGCATTTTAACTGCCGGTAGAACTAAAGAAACAAGGGCAAACAGACTGCCGGTAATAATGAGGGCGCAACATCTGCCGGGAGAACTACCAAACGGCATTCTATCTGCCGGGGGGCCGTTTTTGGTGCGGGACCCATTACTATTTTTTTCAGTGGGATGGCGCGGGACCAAATTAAAGTTGGGCCTAAGCGCGCGCTAATGAGAGCCCAGAAGCGCGCAAGACTTTTGGCCTGAAAATATAGACGCCCCGTGCCCCCACCCACAGACTTCAATCCACTTCATCCCCAAATCGATCCAGACCGCATCCGCCGCCAACCCTAGCCACACCCCCACCGCCGCCGACCGCGCCCTCAACCACACCACCGCCGCCCCCGCCGCCCCTGTCGGCCCCAACCACTGCCCGCTGCTGCTGCAGACTCCGCCCTCCACACCCCACCGCTGCAGACTGCCGCCGCCGCCGACCCCACATCACAGCGCCGCCGAGGACACGGACGACCCCCACCGGCGCCGGCCAGCCACGTCGCGGAACCACTCCACCGGCGACCACCCTCCTCCACCGCGAGCTTGGTCCACACCGAGCAAGCCTTCTCCCCAGTATCGAGTGGGGCAGCTTCCTCTACGTCGTCTCCCCCAGCAGCGGGGCGTTCTCCCTCCAGCGAGCGGCTCTGTCTCCTCAGCATCCTTTCCCTAGGCAGCTGCGTCCTATACTTCCTTTCACCAGTGTCCTCCCGCGGATGGCTTGTCACCGCCGACGACCGGGCCGGGATGCACCTCCTCAACACTAATATAGTTTCTTATTCTTGCACGCCAGCTGGGTCGTTGAGGTAGAGTGGTGGACGACATAAATATATTTTGTATCTTTGTTTTTTATGTTTCCAAGAATTTTCATGCCCCAGCTCTCTACAGTACTGAAGTTTACTAAATGAGCATGTGCAAAAAATCTGGAGATGTTGTACCACAACTGGAGTCTATACAAAATGGAATGAGACTCTGTCCTATAATTTGCATGCCCTCAACTCTGTAAAGTACAAATGCAGTTTACAAAATGAGCATGTACAAAATGAGCATGAGCATGTGCAAGAAATCTTCTATGTCATTCCTGGAGACTCTGTACAAATGTTTAACTCAATGCATTGTTTTTGAACTCAGCATGCTTGCCTATTTGCACCTGAAAGATATTTGACTTGGAGCTAGAACTCAGTGTTAACTCTATTATGTACAGTACATTATTTCAGTCTGCACCCTTGATTTGGTCCTTCGATTTGTATGTTATGTTGTGTAATTGGTACTCCTCTCTTTCTCGGCATGCCTCCTATTCGTCCTCTGCACCAAGCAGCGCTGTGTCGACTACGTCTGGATAGCACCTCATCTCCATCCCCGCCCCCAAGCAGTGTCGCCTCACCTCTACTTCCCCGCCTGAGCAGTGACACCTACGGTCTCGGCTTCACCGCCTCCTGTACTTCTCAACCAACGGTGAGATTTCTTTGCTATTTTTATCATTCAGCCATTAGTATTCTTGTAATGGGCACTAATATAGTGTTACAATTTTCTTGTTACGCTCAGCTGTTTCGGATGTAGAAATTATGTTATATAGTGTTGAAATTGTGTGATTATTCTCAGGTGTTTGTTTGTGTTTCATGAAGTATGATTTACTCAGCAAGGAAGGGATGTGCTACTGTATAATGTTTATCGGGAGCATGGTAGCCCAGTGGCAAAAGCTTCTGTGTATGCAGTTGGAAGCAGATAAGTGTCAGGCTCTTCCTACAGGATGTCTATTGGTTCAGTTCTAGTCATAAACAGAAGTGATATAGTTGCTTTTACTTTGCTCAGTTACTTTGATGTCAACATTTGAGTACTAATCGATCCATTTGTTTCAATAACCATATTATGTAGAATGATACGTTTTCTTCCATATCATGTATAATTGATGCATTTCTTTCCATAACTATATCATGTATAATGATTGATTTCTGTTTGTAGCAATGCTACCACAAGCAAGCTTATAAGATGCATTGGTTTGTGTTCTTTGTAGCCACTAGCCAGCTACGACCAAAGGCCACATATTCTGTTTTAAATTGTTTATCAAGTTTTGAGTTGCTAACCACATATGCCACGTGGTTACATGCTCTGTCTTTAGGTACCACTTGCTCTTTGTTTTTGCAGTTATGCTTTATCTGATTGGTTCAAAATAATCTGTATTGGCAATAACTCCATGGTTTTTAATACGGTTTTAATATAGTATTTTTTTCTATTAGTTTTCCATATCTCAAAAATAGGGTAACATGATTTGTTATTTTTTTCGATAAAAGGGGCCACATGGCCCCCATTTTCGATAAAAGGGCCGCATGCCGCTCTTCAGAATTTGTGGGAGATTCTTTTTTGATATTTCAAGGAAATCTCAATGGATACACTAGCTATTGTCTACTAGTGCTAGATATGACATTTGGCCTGCTTTCCTGAATTAGTTGAGATATGGTCATATTTATCTGCTTCAGTTCAGATAAAGATGTATTTCATGGGTTCTCTCATCACCTCATATCCAGGTTCCAGGTCCTATTTCATTACCTTTACCACATGGCCAGCTTACGGATACAAATCGTAGCCTCTAGTATGTAAACAATACTTGATCTGATTGAAGAAGTCCTCTCAAGTAATATGGTTATTCTAATTATATAATAATGATTGCTTGCTGTGATGAAGTGTTACACATTTAGAAGATTTTTGTTTATGCTGATGAGTTAAACTGCAGCATGTCAAAATCTTTGATGTGTCAATTTAAAATCTGAAATAAGAGCCCCATTTTGAGTTTCCAATCTGTTGCAGGTTTCCCAAGGGTACACAAGTTGATGGAGTTCTGGAAGATCTGCAAGCTGCTGGAAGTTTGGAAGACCTACAGTTAATTTGGTCAAGTGATATATGCCTCGGTTGCTGAACCCGGAGACATTGGCAAGTTTTACTATGCTTATTTGGTGGTTGTTTTGGTACATAAGCCATTTTATTTTCATTTTGGTTGTGTGACACATCTAAAAACATATGTACAGAACCTTTTGTGGCACAACCTCCTTGTATATGGTCGTTTCATACATGTATCTAGAAACATATGTATTTGGTCTGGCATGTGTTATTGAATGAAGTTTAAGGTTGGTTGAAGTGTATGTATGTGCAAGTTTTGTGATCTTTCCTGATTGCCCGAGGAGAATGAATGGATATTAAATCAGGTATATGTTGCTCGATGAATGGATAATAAATCAGGTATATATTGCCTAGAACGGCTTGCTAGTGAAACACAGCGTGGGGCATATTAACTGCCTGGTGAACATGTTTTTGCCGGCAGCTTCACTGCCGGTAAGTGTTCATTCTGATGCCATGGCCAATCTGCCGGGAGAAAATGAACTGCCGGCATATTCATGGGTCCGGCAGATAAACCGTTGGGAATAGTTTATCTGCCGGGAGAAGTAATCCCTGGCAGCCGTTCTTGTGGCAGTTCTATCTGCTGGGAGAACCAGCATCCCGATAGTTTATCTGCCCTCTTAAGTGCTTTCTTCCGGCAGATTGTATGCCATTACATCCATGTTGTGGTGTAGTGAGATTTCATTTTTTTTTTGCACTCGACGATCTTCAATCTGCATAATATATTGAGGATAATTAATTATAAATACATTCAACGAAAGAGCCGAGCTATATATAGAGACTTAATGACAGAAAAAATACTTACAGGAAGTAGCAAAAGACCGTTAATTTATCGAGGACCTTTTGATTGAAGAACTCGAAGAACTCCTCAAATGGAACACACAACAGATCAGTTCCAACGACGTCGTGCTCCTCTTTAATGTTCAGATACAAACAATTTGTCCCCCCAGACTCTCTGCAGGTTTTCATGTACCAAGTATGGAATCTTCGCATCATCGTTGTTAGAGATTTTTCATCTTTGACGAGAGGCTTCCCGTACTCGTACCTGTGTTCTTCCACCTTCATGTATTCAGGAAGTGCATCGTCAGGCAGGTAATCTTGTAGATTGCCATAACCGGCCACCATCCCCGGAACATTAGCGACGATGTTGCCGCTAGACACATTGAGCGGGGGCACGATTGGTTTGCTTGTTCGCCGAGCTGGTCAATTTTTTTCTTAGCTGCTCGTTCTTTTGCTCTTTGATGTCTGACAGTACTTCCCGACCGCTCCGCTTGGAGATATGTCTGTTCAGTAATGCGCTCATAGTTGGTTCTCGACGGAGACTTTGCCGGTTTCCTCAGGGCAGCCAGAGTGCGCTTCGCTTTCACCGGATCTACCTTCTCCTCCGGAGGTGGACGTCTCTTTTCTTTCAACCCTGCAAACCAGTCATCCACTTTGGTCTGCGCGATCTTCGCGTTTTCCTCCTCGGTCCTCTCGTACGGTAACTTCTCTGGAGTCTTTAGAGAAGGACTGTATCTGTATTTCCTCCCGCCTTTGGCTGTACTACTAGACGTCGGCAGAGCAGACGGAGCGGATGTCTTTTTTTTTGCTTGCTTACGAGGCGGAGGAGAAGGACTACGACGCGCCGGAGCAGCCGGAGCGGCGGCGGGTCTCTTCCGCCCTTGCTGACGAGGCGGAGAAGGAGGAGGCTGGCTGCTCGGGCGCGCCGGCGCAGGTGGAGAAGGAGGCGGAGTGCCGCCACGCGCCGGAGAAGGAGGCGGAGTGCCGCCACGCGTGCCCTAATCGTCACTCGCCGGAGGAGGAGGCGGTGGAGGAGGCGGAGTGCCCTGACTCGCCGGAGGAGGAGGAGGAGGCGGAGGCGTCCAGTTCGGAAGGTTGATGAGCTCCTTCCGCCATAGGCATGTAGTCTTCAGAGCAGAACCCAGCCTAGTCTCCCCTTCACCGCTAGGGTGGTCAAGCAGGAGGTCCTCAAATCCCTCCGTTGTTTCATCCACCATCACCTTAGCATATCCTTCTGGAATCGGCTGGCAGTGATAAGTTGTGCCGGGTCCACTAGGATAAACTTGGCCAACAACCGCCTTGACCTTCAAAGTCATCCATCGCGCCATAATGTGGCAACTTTGAGACTCCGTGATACCATCCACGGGATAGCCGGCAGGAGCCGTCAAAACATGCTCCCGCTGAAGCAGCTCGGTGGAAGCCACGCCGCTTCTCCGCTGAGATGGCGGGATAGCTTGGGGGGAAGCTTCGGCAGGTCGTTTGCTGTGATCTGCTGCTTCTCGTTCCTCTTCTTGTTCCTCTAGCCCCATTACCCTTTCGTGCAGCACCTGCAGTTGGTCCTGCTCCAGTTTCTTCCTCCTCTCGTGGGTTTTGTAACCCCCTGCGTCCGGAAAACCAACCTTCCGCGAAAGGGAGCCTGGCGTGCCTCGTGTCCGTCCAGGGTGCTCAGGATTCCCAAGGGCCATTGTGAGCTCGTCCTTCTCCCTGTTTGGAAGGAACGTCCCTCGCTGCACTGCATCAATATAGTGTCGAAGCTTCCTGACTGGTATTTGCAGTTGCTCGTCCGTCCACTGGCACTTCCCTCTTACAGGGTCCAAGGTTCCGCCAGCCCCGAAGAACCAAGTCCGGCAACGGTCTGGCCAGTACTGAAGGAAATATGCCCTAGAGGCAATAATAAAGTTATTATTTATTTCCTTATTTCATGATAAATGTTTATTATTCATGCTAGAATTGTATTAACCGGAAACATAATACATGTGTGAATACATAGACAAACATAGTGTCACTAGTATGCCTCTACTTGACTAGCTCGTTTATCAAAGATGGTTATGTTTCCTAGCCATGGACAAGAGAGTTGTCATTTGATTAATGGGATCACATCATTAGGAGAATGATGTGATTGACATGACCCATTCCGTTAGCCTAGCACTTGATCATTTAGTATGTTGCTATTGCTTTCTTCATGACTTATACATGTTCCTGTAACTATGAGAATTATGCAACTCCCGTTTACCGGAGGAACACTTTGGGTACTACCAAACGTCACAACGTAACTGGGTGATTATAAAGGAGTACTACAGGTGTCTCCGAAGGTACATGTTGAGTTGGCGTATTTCGAGATTAGGTTTTGTCACTCCGATTGTCGGAGAGGTATCTCTGGGCCCTCTCGGTAATGCACATCACTATAAGCCTTGCAAGCAATGTGATCAATGAGTTGGTTACGGGATGATGCATTACATAACGAGTAAAGAGACTTGCCGGTAATGAGATTGAACTAGGTATTGGATACCGACGATCAAATCTCGGGCAAGTAACATACCGATGACAAAGGGAACAACATATGTTGTTATGCGGTTTGACCGATAAAGATCTCCGTAGAATATGTAGGAACCAATATGGGCATCCAGGTTCCGCTATTGGTTATTGACCGAGAATAGTTCTAGGTCATGTTTACATAGTTCTCGAACCCGTAGGGTCCGCACGCTTAACGTTACGATGATAGTTATATTATGAGTTTATGAGTTTTGATGTACCGAAGGAGTTCGGAGTCCCGGATGAGATCGGGGACATGACGAGGAGTCTCGAAATGGTCGAGACGTAAAGATCGATATATTGGACGACTATATTCGGAGTTCGGAAAGGTTCCGAGTGATTCGATTATTTTTCGGAGTACCGGAGAGTTACGGGAATTCGCCGGGGAGTATATGGGCCTTATTGGGCCATACGGCAATAGAGGAGAGAGGCCAAAAGGAAAGAGGCCGGCGCCCCCCTCTGGTCCGAATTGGACAAGGGGGGCAGCCCCCTTTTCCTTTTCCCTCTCCCCCTCTTTCCACTTCTCCTACTCCAACAAGGAAGGAGGGAGTCCTACTCCCGGTGGGAGTAGGACTCTCCTTGGCGCGCCCCCTCCTAGGCCGGCCGCACCTCCCCCTCCCTCCTTTATATACAGGGGTAGGGGGGCACCCCATGACACACAAGTTGCTCTATGGATCATTCCTTAGCCATGTGCGGTGCCCCCCTCCACCATATTCTACCTCGGTCATATCGTCGCGGAGTTTAGGCGAAGCCCTGCGCCGGTAGAGCATCATCATCGTCACCACGCCGTCGTGCTGACGGAACTCATCCCCGAAGCTTTGCTGGATCGGAGCCCGGGGATCGTCATCGAGCTGAACGTGTGCTGAACTCGGAGGTGCCGTACGTTCGGTTCTTGGATCGGTCGGATCGTGAAGACGTACGACTACATCAACCGCGTTTTCATAACGCTTCCGCTTATGGTCTACGAGGGTACGTGGACGGACACTCTCCCCTCTCGTTGCTATGCCATCACCATGATCTTGCGTGTACGTAGGAAATTTTTGAAATTACTACGTTTCCCAACAGTGGTATCAGAGCCTAGGTTTTATGCTTTGATGTTATATGCACGAGTAGAACACAAGTGAGTTGTGGGCGATATAAGTCATACTGCTTACCAGCATGTCATACTTTGGTTCAGGGGCATTGTGAGATGAAGCGGCCCGGACCGACATTACGCGTACGCTTACGCGAGACTGGTTTCACCACTGCGAGCACTCGTTGCTTAAAGGTGACCGGCGGGTGTCTGTCTCTCTCACCTTAGTTGAACCGAGTGTGGCTACGCCCGGTCCTTGCGAAGGTTAAAACAGCACCAACTTGACAAACTATCGTTGTGGTTTTGATGCGTAGGTAAAGAACGGTTCTTGCTAAGCCCGTAGCAGCCACGTAAAATTTGCAACAACAAAGTAGAGGACGTCTAACTTGTTTTTGCAGGGCATGTTGTGATGTGATATGGTCAAGACGTGATGCTATATTTTATTGTATGAGATGATCATGTTTTGTAACCGAAGTTATCGGCAACTGGCAGGAGCCATATGGTTGTCGCTTTATTGTATGAAATGCAAACGCCCTGTAATTGCTTTACTTTATCACTAAGCCGTAGCGATAGTCGTAGAAGCAATAGATGGCGTAACGACAATGATGCTACGATGGAGATCAAGGTGTCGCGCCGGTGACGATGGTGATCACGACGGTGCTTCGAAGATGGAGATCACAAGCACAAGATGATGATGGCCATATCATATCACTTATATTGATTGCATGTGATGTTTATCCTTTATGCATCTTATCTTGCTTTGATTGATGGTAGCATTTTAAGATGATCTCTCACTAATTATCAAGAAGTGTTCTCCCTGAGTATGCACCGTTGTGAAAGTTCTTCGTGCTGAGACACCACGTGATGATCGGGTGTGATAGGCTCTACGTTCAAATACAACGGGTGCAAAACAGTTGCACACGCGAAATACTCGGGTTAAACTTGACGAGCCTAGCATATACAGATATGGCCTCGGAACACGAAGACCGAAAGGTCGAGCGTGAATCATATAGTAGATATGATCAACATAATGATGTTCACCATTGAAACTACTCCATCTCACATGATGATCGGACATGGTTTAGTTGATTTGGATCACGTGATCACTTAGATGACTAGAGAGATGTCTGTCTAAGTGGGAGTTCTTAAGTAATATGATTAATTGAACTTGAATTTATCATGAACTTAGTCCTGGTAGTATTTTGCAAATTGTGTTATAGATCAATAGCTCGCGTTGTTGCTTCCCTATGTTTTTATATGTGTTCCTAGAGAAAACTATGTTGAAAAATGTTAGTAGCAATGATGCGGACTTGGTCCGTGATCTGAGGTTTATCCTCATTGCTGCACAGAAGAATTATGTCCTTAATGCACCGCTAGGTGACAGACCTATTGCAGGAGCAGATGCAGACATTATGAACGTTGAGCTAGCTCAATATGATGACTACTTGATAGTTTAGTGCACCATGCTTAACGGCTTAGAATCGGGACTTCAAAAACGTTTTGAACGTCATGGACCATATGAGATGTTCCAGGAGTTGAAGTTAATATTTCGAGCAAATACCCGAGTTGAAAGATATGAAGTCTCCAACAAGTTCTATAGCTAAAAGATGGAGGAGAATCGCTCAACTAGTGAGCATGTGCTCAGATTGTCTGGGTACTACAATCGCTTGAATCAAGTGGGAGTTAATCTTCCAGATAAGATAGTGATTGACAGAATTCTCTAGTCACCCCCACCAAGTTAGTAGAACTTCGTGATGAACTATAATGCAAGGGATGACGAAAATGATTCCCAAGCTCTTCGTGATGCTGAAATCGACAAAGGTAGAAATCAAGAAAGAGCATCAAGTGTTGATGATTGACAAGACCACTAGTTTCAAGAAAAGGGCAAAGGGAAAGAAAGGGAACTTCAAGCAGAATGGCAAGCAAGTTGTCACTCCCGCAAAGAAGCCCAAAGCTGGACCAAAGCCTGAAACTGAGTGATTATACTGCAAAGGAAATGGTCACTAGAAGCAGAAATGCCTTGAATATTTGGTGGATAAGAAGGATGGCAAAGTGAACAAGGGTATATTTGATATACATGTTATTGATGTGTACCTTACTAGTGTTTATAGTAACCCCTGAGTATTTGATACTTGTTCGGTTGCTAAAGATTAGTAACTCGAAACAGGAGTTACAGAATAAACAGAGACTAGTTGAGGGTGAAGTGATGATGAGTGTTGGATGTAGTTCCAAGATTGATATGATCATCATCGCACACTCCCTATACTTTCGGGATTAGTGTTAAACCTAAATAAATGTTATTTGGTGTTTGCGTTGAGCATGAATATGATTTGATCATGTTTATTGCAATACGGTTATTTATTTAAAATCAGAGAATAATTGTTGTTCTGTTTAAATGAATAAAACCTTTGATGGTCATACACCCAATGAAAATAGTTTGTTGGATCTCGGTCGTAGTGATACACATATTCATAATATTGATGCCAAAAGATGCAAAGTTGATAATGATAGTGCAACTTATTTGTGTCACTGCCGTTTGGGTCATATCGGTGTAAAGCGCATGAAGAAACTCCATAAAGATGGATTTTCGGAATCACTTGGTTATGAATCATTTGATGCTTGCGAACCGTGCCTTTTGGGCAAGATGACTAAAAACTCCGTTCTCCGGAACAATGGAACAAGCTACTGACTTATTGGAAATAATACATACCGATGTATGCGATCCAATGAGTGTTGATGCTCGTGGCAAGTATCGTTATTTTCTGACCTTCACAAAATGATTTGAGCAGATATGGGTATATCTACTTGATGAAACATAAGTCTGAAATAATTGAAAGGTTCAAAGAATTTCAGAGTGAAGTGGAAAAATCATCGTAACAAGAAAATAAAGTTTCTACGATCTGATCGCGGAGACGAATATTTAAGTTACGAGTTTGGTCTTCAGTTAAAACAATATGGAATAGTTTCACAGCTGATGCCACCTGGAACACCACAACGTTATGGTGTGTCCGAACGTCGTAACCGCACTTTATTGGATATAGTGCGATCTATGATGTCTCTTATCGATTTTACCACTATCGTTTTGGGGTTGTGCATTAGAGACAGCTGCATTCACGTTTAAAAGGGCACCATCTAAATCCGTTGAGACGACACCGTATGAACTATGGTTTAGCAGTAAACCTAAGCTGTCATTTCTTAAACTTTGGAGTTGCGATGCTTATATGAAAAAAGTTTCAACCAGATAAGCTCGAACCCAAATCGGAGAAGTGCGTCTTCATAGAATACCCAAAGGTAACTATTGGGTACACCTTCTATCACAGATCCGAAGGCAAGTTATTCGTTGCTAAGATGGATCCTTTCTAGAGAAGAAGCTTCTCTCGAAAGAAGTGAGTGGGAGGAAAGTAGAACTTGATAAGGTAATTGTACCTTCTCCCTTATTGGAAAGTAGTTCATCACAGAAATCAGTTCCAGTGATTCCTACACCAATTAGTAAGGAAGTTAATGATGATGATCATGAAACTTCAGATCAAGTTGCTACCAAACCTCGTAGGTCTTCCAGAGTAAGATCCGCACCAGAGTGGTACGGCAATCATGTTCGGGAAGTCATGTTACTAGACCATGATGAACCTACGAACTATGAGGAAGCGATGATGAGCCCAGATTCCGCGAAATGGCATGAGGCCATAAAATCTGAGATATGATCCATGTATGAGAACAAAGTACGGACTTTGATTGACTTGCTCAATGATCAGCAAGCCATGTTAAATAAATGGATCTTCAAGAGGAAGACGGACACTGATAGTAGTGTTACTATCTACTAAGCTCGACTTGTTGCGAAATGTTTTCAACAAGTTCAAGGTGTTGAATACGATGAGATTTTCTCACTCGTATCGAAGCTTAAGTCTGACTGAATCATGTTAGCAATTACCACATTTTATGAAATCTGGCAAATGGATGTCAAAACTGCATTCCTTAATGGATTTATTAAAGAAGAGTTGTATATGATGCAACCAGAAAGTTTTTGTCAATCCTAAAGATGCTAACAAAGTGTGCAAGCTCCAGCAATCCATCAATGGACTGGTGCAAGCATCTCGGAGTTGGAATATACACTTTGATGAGTTGATCAAAGCATATGGTTTTATACAGACTTTGGAAGAAGCCTGTATTTACAAGAAAGTGAGTGGGAGCTCTGTAGCATTTCTAATATTATATGTGGATGACATATTGTTAATTGGAAATGATATGGAAATTCTGGATAGCATGAAAGGATACTTGAATAAGAGTTTTTCAAAGCAAGACCTCGGTGAAGCTGCTTACACATTGAGCATCAAGATCTATATAGATAGATCAAGACGCTTGATAAGATTTTTCAATGAGTACATACCTTGATAAATTTTTGAAATAGTTTAAAATGGAACAGTCAAAGAAGGAGTTCTTGCCTGTGTTACAAGGTGTGAAGTTGAGTAAGACTCAAGACCCAACCATTGTAGAAAATAGAAAGAGAATGAAAAGTCATTCCCTATGCCTCAGTCATAGGTTCTATAAAGTATGCTATGTTGTGAACCAGACCAATTGTATACCTTGCTCTGTGTTTGGCAAAGGAATACAATTTTGATCTAATAAGTAGATCACTGGACTTGGGTCGAGAATATCCTTAGTAAAGGACTAAGGAGATGTTTCTCGATTATGGAGGTGATAAAAGAGCCCGTCGTAAAAGTTACAACGATGCAAGCTTTTACACCAATCCAGATGACTCTAAGTCTCAATCTGGATACATACTGAAAGTAGGAGCAATTAGGTAGAGTAGCTCCGTGCAGAGCATTGTGGACATGGAATATTTGCGAAATACATACGGCTCTGAATATGACAGATCCGTTGACTAAGCTTCTCTCATGAGCAAAACATGATCATACCTTAGTACTCTTTTGGGTGTTAATCACATAGCGATGTGAACTAGATTATTGACTCTAGTAAACCCTTTGGGTGTTAATCACATAGCGATGTGAATTAGATTATTGACTCTAGTAAACCCTTTGGGTGTTGATCACATGATGATGTGAACTATGGGTATTAATCACATGCAGATGTGAATATTGGTGTTAAAGCACATAGCGATGTGAACTAGATTATTGACTCTAGTGCAAGTGGGAGACTGAAGGAAATATGCCCTAGAGGCAATAATAAAGTTATTATTTATTTCCTTATTTCATGATAAATGTTTATTATTCATGCTAGAATTGTATTAACCGGAAACATAATACATGTGTGAATACATAGACAAACATAGTGTCACTAGTATGCCTCTACTTGACTAGCTTGTTTATCAAAGATGGTTATGTTTCCTAGCCATGGACAAGAGAGTTGTAATTTGATTAATGGGATCACATCATTAGGAGAATGATGTGATTGACATGACCCATTCTGTTAGCCTAGCACTTGATCGTTTAGTATGTTGCTATTGCTTTCTTCATGACTTATACATGTTCCTGTAACTATGAGAATTATGCAACTCCCGTTTACCGGAGGAACACTTTGGGTACTACCAAACGTCACAACGTTACTGGGTGATTATAAAGGAGTACTACAGGTGTCTCCAAAGGTACATGTTGAGTTGGCGTATTTCGAGATTAGGTTTTGTCACTCCGATTGTCGGAGAGGTATCTCTGGGCCCTCTCGGTAATGCACATCACTATAAGCCTTGCAAGCAATGTGACCAATGAGTTGGTTACAGGATGATGCATTACGTAACGAGTAAAGAGACTTGCCGGTAACGAGATTGAACTAGGTATTGGATACCGACGATCAAATCTCGGGCAAGTAACATACCGATGACAAAGGGAACAACGTATGTTGTTATGCGGTTTGACCGATAAAGATCTCCGTAGAATATGTAGGAACCAATATGGGCATCCAGGTTCCGCTATTGGTTATTGACCGAGAATAGTTCTAGGTCATGTTTACATAGTTCTCGAACCCGTAGGGTCCGCACGCTTAACGTTACGATGATAGTTATATTATGAGTTTATGAGTTTTGATGTACCGAAGGAGTTCGGAGTCCCGGATGAGATCGGGGACATGACGAGGAGTCTCGAAATGGTCGAGACGTAAAGATCGATATATTGGACGACTATATTCGGAGTTCGGAAAGGTTCCGAGTGATTCGAGTATTTTTCGGAGTACCGGAGAGTTACGGGAATTCGCCGGGGAGTATATGGGCCTTATTGGGCCATACAGGAATAGAGGAGAGAGGCCAAAAGGAAAGAGGCCGGCGCCCCCCCCTCTGGTCCGAATTGGACAAGGGGGGCAGCCCCCTTTTCCTTTTCCCTCTCCCCCTCTTTCCACTTCTCCTACTCCAACAAGGAAGGAGGGAGTCCTACTCCCGGTGGGAGTAGGACTCCCCTTGGCGCGCCCCCTCCTAGGCCGGCCGCACCTCCCCCCTCCCTCCTTTATATACGGGGGCAGGGGGGCACCCCATGACACACAAGTTGATCTACGGATCGTTCCTTAGCCGTGTGCGGTGCCCCCCTCCACCATATTCCACCTCGGTCATATCGTCGCGGAGTTTAGGCGAAGCCCTGCGCCGGTAGAGCATCATCATCGTCATCACGCCGTCGTGCTGACGGAACTCATCCCTGAAGCTTTGCTGGATCGGAGCCCGGGGATCGTCATCGAGCTGAACGTGTGCTGAACTCGGAGGTGCTGTACGTTCGGTGCTTGGATCGGTCGGATCGTGAAGACGTACGACTACATCAACCGCGTTGTCATAACGCTTCCGCTTACGGTCTACGAGGGTACGTGGACGGATACTCTCCCCTCTCGTTGCTATGCCATCACCATGATCTTGCGTGTACGTAGGAAATTTTTGAAATTACTACGTTTCCCAACAAGTACATTGTCTCTGGTTCCATCCCTTTTTCAAGCAGATCATGCTCAGCCTTGGACCACTTAGGCCGGGCTTTGAGGTAGCCACCTGACCCCGTGCGATGGTGAAACTTCTTCTTCACAGCATTTTGCTTGTTTGTCGCCGACATCTTCTTACTCTTTTCCGATGTCTTGTGGGCAACAAATGCGGGCCAGTGATCTTTGATCTTCTCATATTTGCCGATGAATTCTGGTGTCTTATCTTTCTCGACAAACTGGTTCAGCTCTTTCCTCCACCTCCTCATTAGGGTAGCCATCTTCTTAAGAGCACAAGACTTGATTAATTGCTCTTTAACTGGCTTCTCCGGATCCTCCTGTGGCGGTAGGGTGAAATTTGCCTTCAGCTCAGTCCAAAGATCTTCGTTCTGCATATCATTGACATAAGACACCTCAGGGTCTTCCTCCTTAGGCTTATACCATTGATGGATGCTGATCGGGATCTTGTCCCTAACAAGAACCCCGCACTGAGCAGAAAATGCCTTCCTTGTCCGCGTGGGTTCAATCGGTTCGCCGTCGGGCGCGATTTCTATGATCTGAAACTTTTCATCCGAGCTCAACTTTTTCTTCGGGCCTCGTCTCCTTACCGAAGTTGTGCTCGATCCAGAGGGCTAGAAATTATAAGGAAGAAAGACGAGAGTAATTAATATGTGTACATATACCAAAACAGTGGATGCATCAATTAACTAGTCAGCACGGGCTTAACTAATATATATATACCTGGCCGAACTCGGTTCGGTCACCGGAGCAGTTAGCACGGTCTCCTTCTGCTTGTACCTCCATTGTGTCACCAGAGCCATCATGAACATAGTCCTCTTCTTGTACCGGCATTAATGGGTCGAAGCCATCATGAACATAGCCCTCTTCTTCACCCAGTCCGCTGTCGTTGAGAAATGAAGCAACTTCATCACTTCCTTGTGCGATTATGTGCCCCAACATCGCTTCTGTTTCTTCGTCTCGGGAGTGCTCCGTAGTTTCTGCAAATATTTACAACATGTCAATTATTATTCAAACATGGTACAGAT
>NC_041383.1:821679471-821692471 GCF_002162155.2 Triticum dicoccoides | reverse complement strand
AGGGTTTGGGGTCGCCTCGACACAGCGCTTCAAGGGTTAATTTGGGTGGCCTCGAGAGAGTTAATTTGTCGGGTAGGGGCGCGGCGGGAGGGTGTAGGAGACCAACATCGTTTTCTCTCTAGGGGTTGGGTGTCCTCGAGAGTTTTGGTCGAGCGAGAGGGCCGAGGGGGGTGCTGCCGTTGTATAAGTTATCACGGTTGAGAGGGGGTATATATATCGACCGCCCCTCATGTCGAAGTTATCTCGAGGGGGTTATATCGACAACGACGCGACATACATATACATGGTAAAATAATGTTATCGGGGAGGGGGTATCGGTAACCCCCCCCCCTCGTGTTGAAGTTTCTTCTTTCTCCTCTATTCCTTTCTTCTTCTACTACTCTTATTTTTCTTCTTCTCGCGAGAAAGGAAAATAAGGAAAAGGAAGAAAAGAGGAAGAAGGAAGAAGAAAAAAAAGAAGAAGAAAAAAGAGGAGAAGAAGAAAGGAATAGAGGAGAAGTAGGAAAATAGAAATATTTTCTATTTTCCTACTTCTCCAGGAATAGAGGAGAAGTAGGAAAATAGAAATATTTTCTATTTTCCTACTTCTCCTCTATTCCTTTCTTCTTCTCCTCTTCTTTTTCTTCTTATTTCCTCTTCTTATTTATTTCTCCTCTTCTTCCTCTCCTCTTCTTCTCCTTTCTTCCTCTTCTTATTTTCCTTTTTCCTCTCATTCTTTTAGTATTGCTTGTTTAAAAAAAAGTTCAAATAGAAAATTTCAAAAAAAAACAAAGGTTTTGCCTAATGCATTGTTCATATGAATATACAAACATTTGCATATTTCTACAATAATTAATATCACCAAAAAAAACTATGAACAGAAAAAAAAACCTAACTTTTCTAAAAATCTATCTTTTGCATATATGAAAACATTAATACACATATGAACAAAAAATACATATATGAAGAAAAACATGCTCTGAACAATTTTTTTTATACATTTTGAACATCTACATACACATAGCCACATACATACACATATACATTATATATATATATGAACAAAAAAATTAAACTAATAAAAATGAAAAAAAACAGAGCCGGTGCGGCGCGGCGGCTCACAGCGGGGGCGGCTAGATGACGATGGCGACGGTGGGGGCGGCGAGGGTGCCGGCGCGCGGGGGCGGGACGACGGGGCAGGGGCTCGGGGCGGCGCGCAGGGGCGGGACGGGGCACGGGCTCGGGGAGGCCGGCGACGAGGACGACTCGGGCTCGGGAAAGCCGGCAACGAGGACGGCGCAGGTTGGGGGGCGACGGCCTTGGCGGCGGCGGCGGCGGCGGCGAGGTGGAGCAGTCTGGCGGCGTCGAGGAGGGTCGGCGTCGTCGGGGGGGCACCTGGCGATGAGATTCTGAAAATTTGCAAAGTGTTTGCTTATATAGCAAAGCCATTGGTCCCGGTTCGTGAAACCAACCGGGACTAATGCACCCTTTAGTCCCGGTTGGTGCCACCAACCGGGACCAAAGGCCTCTTTTTCGGCAGCCCAAAGGGCGGGAAGCGGCGGCCTTTGGCACCGGTTGGTGCCACGAACCGGTACCAATGCCCCCCCCCCCCTTTAGTCCCGGTTGGTGCCACCAAGCGGGACCAAAGGCCCCTGTGCTGCACGCGTCGGGGCCAAAGTTTAGTCCCACCTTGCTAGTTGAGAGGGGCGTGCAGTGGTTTATAAGCCCCACTGCCGCACCCCTCTCGAGCTCCTCTCCACCGCAGGCTTTCGGGCCTACTTGCTATTACTGTGCCTAATGGGCCTTCTGGGCCTACTGCAGGTCTGAATCCTGGCCCATAGTAGGGTTTCATGTCGTATTCAGGCCGTGGGGGCCCAGTAGGAGGCATTTTTTTGTTTTTTTGTTTTCTTTACTTATTGTTGCTATTTTTATTTTTTTCCAGTTTTTTTGTTTTGTTTTCTGCTTTATTTATTTTCTTTTGTTTTTTGCTTTAATTTTTAATTCTTTTTTCCTTTTAGTTTTAGGAAAATTATAAACTTTCTGTTAGTGCCATTACTTTTCAAATTTGATAACACTTTTTTTTTGTTTTTTTGTTTTCTTTCTTGCTTTATTTATTTTATTTTGTTTCTACTTACAACAAAATACTCTGAAAAGGTTGAAAATTGGCATGGTGTCATACTCGTCAGTTACAAAGTTGGCATGGTATCATCATAATAGTTGCGGGAGAAAGTCTTCACTTTTTCTTCGCTTGTGTCATTTCCTTATTGCGCCGTAACCATGGATAATCTTCATCGTTTATCAGGATGCTGGGGTCAGCCTTGACTTTGAAGGGAGGAATTTCATGAAACTTTTCATAATCTTCAGACATGTCTGTCTTGTCCTCCACTCCCACGATGTCCCTTTTTCCTGAAAGAACTATGTGGCGCTTTGGCTCATCGTATGATGTATTCGCTTTCTTATCTTTTCTCTTTCTCGGTCTGGTAGACATGTCCTTCACATAGATAACCTGTGCCACATCATTGGCTAGGACGAACGGTTCGTCAGTGTACCCAAGATTTTTCAGATCCACTGTTGTCATTCTATACTGTGGGTCTACCTGTACCCCGCCTCCTGACAGATTGACCCATTTGCACTTAAACAAAGGGACCTTAAAATCATGTCCGTAGTCAAGTTCCCATATGTCCACTATGTAACCATAATATGTGTCCTTTCCCCTCTCGGTTGTTGCATCAAAGCGGACACTGTTGTTTTGGTTGGTGCTCTTTTGATCTTGGTCAATCGTGTAAAATGTATTCCCATTTATCTCGTATCCTTTCCAAATCAATACAGTCAAAGATGGTTCCCTGGACAACAAGTACAGCTCATCACAAACAGTGTTGTCACCTCTGATACGTGCTTCCAACCAACTGCTGAAAGTCCTGATGTGTTCACATGTAATCCAGTCGTCGCACTGCTCCGGATGTTTGGAGCGCAGACTGTTCTTGTGTTCATCGACATACGGGGTCACCAAGGTAGAGTTCTGTATAACTGTGTAGTGTGCTTGAGACCAAGAATATCCGTCCCTGCATATTAATGAGTCCCTTCCAAGCGTGCCTTTTCCAGTCAGTCTCCCCTTATACCGCGATTTAGGGAGACCTATCTTCTTAAGGCCAGGAATGAAGTCAACACAAAACCCGATGACATCCTCTGTTTGATGGCCCATGGAGATGCTTCCTTCTGGCCTAGCGTGGTTACAGACATATTTCTTTAGGACTCCCATGAACCTCTCAAAGGGGTACATATTGTGTAGAAATACGGGGCCCAGAATGACAATCTCGTCAACTAGATGAACTAGGACGTGCGTCATGATATTGAAGAAGGATGGTGGGAACACCAGCTCGAAACTGACAAGACATTGCACCACATCACTCCTTAGCCTTGGTATGATTTCTAGATCGATCACCTTCTGAGAGATTGCATTGAGGAATTCACATAGCTTCACAATGGCTAATCGGACGTTTTCCGGTAGAAGCCCCCTCAATGCAACCGGAAGCAGTTGCGTCATAATCACGTGGCAGTCATGAGACTTTATGTTCTGAAACTTTTTCTCTGGCATATTTATTATTCCCTTTATATTCGACGAGAAGCTAGTCGGGAGCTTCATACTGAGCAGGCATTCAAAGAAGATTTATTTCTCTTCTTTCATAAGAGCGTAGCTAGCAGGACCTTCATACTGCTTCGGAGGCATGCCCTCTTTTTCGTGCAAGCGTTGCAGGTCCTCCCGTGCCTCAGGTGTATCTTTTGTCTTCCCATACACGCCCAAGAAGCCTAGCAGGTTCACGCAAAGGTTCTTCGTCACGTGCATCACTTCGATCGAAGAGCGGACCTCTAGGTCTTTCCAGTAGGGTAGGTCCCAAAATATAGATTTCTTCTTCCACATGGGTGCGTGATTCTCACGTCATTCGGAACAGCTAGTCCGCTGGGACCCTTTCCAAAGATTACGTGTAAATCATTGACCATAGCAAGTACGTGATCACCGGTACGCATGGCGGCCTTCTTCCGGTGATCTGCCTCGCCTTTGAAATGCTTGCCTTTCTTTCGACAGTGATGGTTGGTCGGAAGAAATCGACGATGGCCCAGGTACACATTCTTCCTGCAGCTTGCCAGGTATATACTATCGATGTCAAGTAAACAATGCGTGCATGTGTGGTATCCCTTGTTTGTCTGTCCTGAAAGGTTACTGAGAGCGGGCCAATCGTTGATGGTCACGAACAGCAACGCCTTTAGGTGAAATTCCTCCTGTTTGTGCTCATCCCACGTACGTACACCATTTCCATTCCACAGCTGTAAAAGTTCTTCAACTAATGGCCTTAGGTACACATCAATGTCGTTGCCGGGTTGCTTAGGGCCTTGGATGAGAACTGGCATCATAATGAACTTCCGCTTCATGCACATCCAAGGAGGAAGGTTATACATACATAGAGTCACGGGCCAGGTGCTGTGATTTCTGCTCTGCTCCCCGAAAGGATTAATGCCATCCACGCTTAAAGCAAATCATACGTTCCTTGGCTCACTTGCAAACTCATCCCAGTACTTTCTCTCAATTTTTCTCCACTGCGACCCGTCAGCGGGTGCTCTCAACTTCCCGTCTTTCTTACGGTCCTCACTGTGCCATCGCATCAACTTGGCATGCTCTCCGTTTCTAAACAGACGTTTCAACTGTGGTATTATAGGAGCATACCACATCACCTTCGCAGGAACCCTCTTCCTGGGGGGCTCGCCATCAACATCACCAGGGTCATCTCGTCTGATCTTATACCGTAATGCACCGCATACCGGGCATGCGTTGAGATCCTTGTACGCACCGCGGTAGAGGATGCAGTCATTAGGGCATGCATGTATCTTCTGCACCTCCAATCCTAGAGGGCATACGACCTTCTTTGCTGCGTATGTACTGTCGGGCAATTCGTTATCCTTTGGAAGCTTCTTCTTCAATATTTTCAGTAGCTTCTCAAATCCTTTGTCAGGCACAGCATTCTCTGCCTTCCACTGCAGCAATTCCAGTACGGTACCGAGCTTTGTGTTGCCATCTTCGCAATTGGGGTACAACCCTTTTTTGTGGTCCTCTAACATGCGATCGAACTTCAGCTTCTCCTTTTGACTTTCGCATTGCGTCCTTGCATCGACAATGACCCTGCGGAGATCATCATCATCGGGCACATCGTCTGGTTCCTCTTGACCTTCAGCAGCTTCGCCGTTGCAGCATCATCGTGCACATCGTCTGGTTCCTCTTGATGTTCAGTAGCATCACCGTATTCAGGGGGCACATAGTTGTCATCGTACTCTTCTTCTTCGCCGTCTTCCATCATAACCCCTATTTCTCCGTGCCTCGTCCAAACATTATAGTGTGGCATGAAACCCTTGTAAAGAAGGTGGGTGTGGAGGATTTTCTGGTCAGAGTAAGACTTCGTATTCCCACATATAGGGCATGGACAACACATAAAACCATTCTACTTGTTTGCCTCAGCCACTTCGAGAAAATCATGCACGCCCTTAATGTACTCGGAGGTATGTCTTGAACCGTACATCCATTCCTGGTTCATCTGCGTGCATTATATATAATTAAGTGTGTCAAAAATCATTACAGAACATCATGAATAGATAATTAAGTGACCAAATTAATAGAAGTTTATCATCACATTAAAACCAAAGTACATACATAGTTCTCATCTAACAACATAAAGCTCTGCAGAGCATCTACATTAATTAAACCATACACTGAAACTATGTAAAACATTTCAATGCGTAAACAAATGCGATCATAATCGCAACCAATGTAACAACTGATCCAACGGCATAATGATACCAAGCCTCGTTATGAATGGCATATTTTCTAATCTTTCTAATCTTCAAGCGCATTGCATCCATCTTGATCTTGTGATCATCGACGACATCCGCAACATGCAACTCCAATATCATCTTCTCCTCCTCAATTTTTCTAATTTTTTCCTTCAACAAATTGTTTTCTTCTTCAACTAAATTTAACCTCTCGACAATAGGGTCGGTTGGAATTTCCGGTTCAACAACCTCCTAGATAAATAAAATCTATGTCATGTTGGTCGGCATAATTGTCATAAACAATAAATGAACCAATAGTTGTGAAAAGATAATATATACCACATCCGAATCATAGACAGGACGAGGGCCAACGGGGGCGGATACCAAAACCATCGCACTATAAGATGCAATAATAAAAGTAAGAAAATTATACAAGTATCTATATAAACATACAAATAAGATTTTTTTTCCTTTCAGAAAGAAGATAAGAACAAGAGGCTCACCACGGTGGTGCCCGCGACGAGATCGGCGCGGGCGATCGACGGCGGTGAAGATGGGGACGGGACGTGACGGACCACTAAACCTAGACAAATATTAAGGAAAATGGAGTTTGGAGGTCGAGCTTGGAGAGGAGAAAGCTTAAGTAGTGTGGCTCGGGCATTCCATCGAACACCTCGTGTGCATAGGAGGTGAGCTAGAGCACCACAAAGCTCTCCCCTCGCCGGCCATGAAAAACAGAGCACTGGGAGTGCTCTGCTCGCGGGCGAGGGGTATATATAGGCAACTAATTGGTCCCGGTTGGTGACCTGAACCGGGACTAAAGGGCAGCCTTTGGTCCCGGTTCGTCCCACCAACCGGGACCAATGGTGGTGGGTCAGGAGCGAGGCCCATTGGTCCCGGTTCGTCCCACCAACCGGGACCAAAAGGTCCAGACGAACCGGGACCAATGGCCCACGTGGCCCGGCCGGCCCCCGGGGCTCACGAACCGGGTCCAATGCCCCCATTGGTCCCGATTCTGGATTGAACCGGGACTAATGGGCTGGCCGGGCCTGGACCATTGCCCTGTTTTCTACTAGTGTTTGGAAGCATAGGAATTGCATTGTGTTTGATGGGAGTCTCCATCAATCACACACATCGGAGCTAGCATCTTGGAGGAGGGCAGAACGTGGACTACAGCCGGTCTTCTAAAAGGAGACATGGATGATTTCTTTGGTAGTTTGTCGCGGTGGATAGGTCATGAGTAATCCATTTATGTAATCTAGGTGGACCTGGGTGTGATCGCCCATGCTGTTGTAGAGGGGCTCGCTACCCCCTTTCTATCTTTAATATATGATGCGAATGCTTGTGCGCGTTTGAAAAAAAAAATTGTTCCAGACTGCAACCAAGCTAAGCAGCTGCACTTATTTTTCAAGTATGGATAGATTGTTTCAAGAGGAATTCATTGCAGTGTGCTGCTGATGTTGCTGCTGGTGCTTGGAGTGACTTGAGAGCCTGAAAGGCTCTACAACCATTTGGTTTGCAGCAGGTTTCAGACTAGTCTTTTGTGCTTGTTTCAAGTTTCAGAAGTACGGAAGTACTAGCTTGTTTCGCAGGTTCAGATTTCGACACTTCCGATGTTTTTTTTTGTCTTCTTATGTACGCAGTTGAATCTCCAAGTCACAAGATTATGTCAGTGTTGATGATCAAGATTAGTTTCAAACTGCAATCATCGTCTTCTGTTTGGTTGTCTATTTCCATTGCCCTTCGAGTAGTTTTGCAGGGTTCAGATTTGTTTTTTTTTTAAACAGAGGCAAAAGATTTGCCTCATCTATTAATTAAGAAGAGGATAGAGTTTGTTACAATCGACCCAAAACAACGGCATGGATTATTACTCTCGCGACATGAGTGACCCTAGATTTTTAGCACCGGCGGTGACCCACAGATTTGCCTCCGTCATGATGTTGTTGAGCAAAATGGTTGGTGGCGCGCTTTTGTTGCGGAAGACCCTTGTGTTCCTTTCGTTCCATACGGTCCATGAGACAAGCATGGTAAGCGAAGCCATGGCCTTCCTCTGTGTGGTGCCCACGCCGGCACGACTTTCCCATCACTTTTTTACGGTGTCTTCCAAGTGCCAAGAAGTGATGTCCAAGTTCTCAAGTCGTAATTTCGCTTTGACCAAGCCCCAAAGCCTCAAAGTGAAACGACACTTGAAAAAGAGGTGTGTGCCACGCTCTTGCACCCTCTTCCAAAGAGGACAAAACCCACAATTTGTCCATCCCCGCTTGACCAACCTATCGGCGATCCAAATGCGATCTTGAATAGCTAACCATGCGAAGAACTTAACCTTTTGCGGCACCCAAGCCGTCTACCACGCCGGCAGGTTCTACTCGATCACCTGCTCCGACGAGGTGGAGACATGGGAGCAGGACGCCGACGTCCCCGGCGTGTTCACCAGCACGGTGGTCGATCCAGGGTTGTTGCTGCAGCCGCTGCCCACCAGTCTGGAGCGCCGCAAGTACGTCGTGGTGGCGCCGGGCGGACGGCTGATGGTCGTGGTCAAGGAGTCCGAGGAAATCACGCGTTGGTGGAAGTCCACGCCGCCGTGCTTCAAGGTGCACGTCCTCGACACCGGTGGCGAGCAGTGGAAGGAGACGGATGACATCGGCGACGCCACACTGTTTGACGGGGCAAATGGCTTGCTCTGCGTGTCGACGAGGGAGCGCCCGGAGCTGAGGGCCAGCTGCGTCTACTACACCCAGGACGATGGCAAACGTGGTCTCAGCATCAGGGTGTGCAGCCTCAAGGACGGCACGGTGGAGGAGGTCGAGGCACTCGGGCTGTACCCGAGCTCGACGCAGCCGCCGGCGTGGTTCACGCCTTCCATCTCCTTGAGTCGGCGTGTCAGTAAAAAGGCTTAATCACAACTCATAAAACATTTTAGTTTGCAGCTTCTACTTCTTTAGGGATTAATTAATTTGTCCACATGCCTCAAGACTTAATTTTGTGATACTTATGATGATTGCAACCAAAAAAGATTTATTAATCAGTTATTGCCTGTTGACACCAGATTTTGGCACGGTCAAGAACTTAATTAAGATGGCCTCAAATGGAAAAGTGCTCAAAGTGAGAAAGTTCCGTATCGTCAAAAGGAGAAACTTTGATATTTGGGCCATAGCCATCCGATCGCATCTCTAAGGCCGAAGTTGTGTTTGAAGCACTGAGATTTTGTATTCAGAACACTATTCGGCTGATTACGCCCAAGATGGCCTCATATGAGAAAAGTTTCTACACATATTGTCTTCATCTCGTCAAAACGATCGATTTTGATATAAGAAACGTCTAAATCGGAGTTCGTATGCAAAAGTTAGAGCCAAAACAGTGTTCTGCATAAATCTGCCCCGGAAGTTCCGGGCAAAACTTCCGGGAGGTTCCGGGCTAAACCGAAAGTTTGCACGCGGTGCACCCCGAAAACTGGAATTTTAACATTATTTACAGATTTGCGGGGCCAGTTTCAACATCAAGATGACCTCGGCTGAAAAAGTGATCAACTAAGGAATTTTTCTACATTGCAAGATCTACAACTTTGCTTTTGGGACCATCGCGATCCGAAGCCATATGCAACCTACAGGAGCTGTGAAAGAGGGCAACTTGATGTAATTTTAGCCCGGAAGTTCCGGGCTGACCGGAAGTTCCGGCCCTCGTAGTCCGAGTTAGGTTATCTTTTGATGTTTTGGACGGGATTTGAGTCCTTTTCTTGTACGGAAAGTCCAGCCGCCTCATATATATGTAAGAGGTGATGGCCGATTGAATAACAACACACAATCGCAAAACCCATCTACTTTTTACCCTAGTTTTACATATCTCCCTGGTTATTTCTCTCTCGTTCTTCGTTCGTTCTTCGTGTTGAAGGGCAGCGATCCTCGAGGCTCTAGGGGCGGGCAAACCGGCCTAGGGCAGCCCATAGCCGCCGCGCGTCCAGACGGGGTCCCTCCCGGGCGCGTGGGGTTTCGGGTGCTCAAAAGCGCCCGCCGGATTGCTTGCGTACCGCGCTTCCGGACGGGTCTCCTTCGACGTGAGCTGCGATGCATCACCCTCGGCGTTGGAGGTACACGGTGACGTGTTCGTGTGCGAACACACTTTTTGGCGACTCCGCTGGGGACGAAAGATCAATAATCATCATCAACCATGTCGGATCTCCCCAAGCCCTCAGAAGTTAGCGTCGATAACATCATTAAGCCCGGTCTTGATGAACTATCGGATGAACATCGCCAAGCCTACGAAGCACGCAAGAAGCAGCGTGAAGACACTAGTAGAAAAACACCTAATAGTCCCGGTTCGTGAGGGCCTTTAGTCCCGGTTCATGAACCGGGACTAATGGATCGTTACTAATACCTCCACCCATTAGTCCCGGTTCAAACAAGAACCGAGACTAATGTGCCTCCACGTGGCTCTGTGCGCCCAGCCCAGTCAGGGGGCCTTTGGTCCCGGTTGGTGGCACCAACCGGGACCAAAAGTTCATGTTTTTTTTGGAAAGTGGCTGCTTTAGGGGTTTTGGGGGTTATTTTTAGGTTGTTATATTAGCTAGCTAATAGAGAGAAGTGTCCTCTCTTATATCTTCGTCCTTGGTTTGCCAACGCTGCTGCTATATATGTTCATTTTACCCGCTGATATAATAACTCATGCATGCTCGCATACGTCAGCCTATATAATAACAAGTACTCGTCCTATACTAATCATGCATCATCATACAACTTCTACTCGTTATTAATAATAAGTCATACGATCATCATCCTCATAGTCATCGAACCCAACCCTACATAATTGTTCTTAACACATGATCATCAGTATCCGGTAGGACCTAAACACCCTTAAGGTAAAAGAGCATAAAACAATATAGACCCTGACTCTCCATTATGAAGAATGACGATCATCCTGTCTCCAATTTTTGCCCTTCGCTGAATGTTGCTTCCAAGAAGCTCCTTACGACTGTCCATACATTTTTTCCATTCTTTGATTGTCATGTCTCCACTTCTTTTAGAAACCCGGTATGGACAGTTGAGATTCGTAGGACGACCTGGTTGTATGTTCAAAACATGAAGGCTACCGTGTGTATACATCAGATGAGGCACACAATCATTCGGGATTATCTGTTGAAAAACATAGTAATAACTTCGTAGTTAGCAATGATATGATGTACTAGTTTTAGAAGTGTGCAAAAAGATGCACGGATGTTGTAATAGTAAAAAATCTTACCAGGATATCTCCATGATAGTTACCGTAGTTCAATACGTGCACTAGTGGCACGTATTGACCATAATGTTGAGGAGTTCGATTGTAGACATTGTAATTCTCAAGATCAGTACAAAATGCGACCAGATGATTTTTCTCCTGATAAGTTAGTTCGGAGCCTTCGGTGTAGTAGGTTATGTCTACCATCTTCCGCACATTCTTTGAAGAATGAAAATAAGCTGTCAATGGAGAATAAGTTGTCAACTATTTTGAAATAAACAATATAAATTACTTAATAACTATGTTAAGCTCACATGGGGGAAGAATTGAAGGTGTATCCACAAGGACGAAAATCGTAGGTCTCTCTTGCTCGATTGTAGAATCACCAAGATCCATGGTAACAAGCATACCCTCATCAAAACCATACATCTTGCAAAGTGCTTCCCAATTTTTGCAACCAAAATGGGTTACACTCTGAGCATTGTACAACTTTACTTGAAAATCCACACCATGATGGGTACTTAGGATAATTTTTTTGGTTTCGAAACTTTCATGGTCTTCTAAACCCATCCTCTCCAAGACATAGCGTCTTGCAAAGCATGGGATAAGCTAGTCGAATTGGAAAAGATGAAAAATATTGTCATGATTAAAATAGTTGAAGTCATGAGTAATTACGAAAAAAAACTATTATCATCGGTTGCGTATCGTATGAACATCGAAGGTCTCCTCGATCTTAATGTTGAAGCGACGATCTTCGTCCAGCACAATGAACCTGTCGTAGATACCTCGGTCGTCGTGGCACCAGTCGCACTCCCCCGGGCGGTTTTCGTCGTCCGATGAGTACGACATTTCCGGCCTACGTTCATAATTCAAATATTAAACTAGATCATTATTATTAATCATGGGTTGACTATCGATGATCGATGTACGTAGCTCCTCCTTTCATTCCCGAATGCATTATTATATCAAATTGTCTAGCACACGGGAACGAAGGAGAATTTATCCAATATGAGCATTCAATAAGCAAAACCAAATCATAAAATAAGCAAAACCAAATCATAAAATAAAGTATAGTATTCAAATTAGCATGCATTCAATAATTATAAGCAAAAGTACATCATCTCTTGGTGTCCGTACATCGTCGAATATTATCACTAATACAACTAGAACCGTAGCGCCCGACGGGTATCGACGCGGGCGGTGGACACCCAAAGATAAGGAACCATCACAGGATCATAGCTCCAGTGAGATCCCTGAAGAACCTGCCAGGTATTGTCGAATCTGCCCTCCAATGCAACCATGTAGCGACGGACGTGCTCGTCCTCCTCGCTGACACGGTGACGTACCACCTCCGCGGTGTCCAGATGCCTCACCACCGTCACTGGCCCACGCGACCGCCACCGAACGAGGATCGGGTCAACAACGGGCTGCCTCCTCACCAACCTACATCCCCCGGAAGGTAGCACCTCCCAATACCAGCCCGGCGGAGCCCAGTCCCGAACATGGCCCTGATCAAGCGGGCCTCCACCGCCGAGTCGACGACGACGAGGATGCGGGATAGGCATCGCCGACGTCGATGCGGCAACTACTTCTATATATAGTTAAATAAAAGTAGTTTTATTAATTAAATCAACTATCTAGTTCGACTACTAAGCACTTACTATAAATAAATAAGTAGTACTTACTAAAAACAAACTACTTCTATATATAGTAAAATAAATTAGTTTATTAAATCAACTAGCTAATTCAACTATATATAAACTACTTCTTATTTTTTTCCTTTTTCTAAATACTATGAACAAAAAAATCATTAAAATTCTATGAACAAAATTAATTACTACACATCTAATCTAACAAAAAAAATCTAATCTAACAAAAAAATCTATGAACTACATATCAAAATTACTACACATCTAATCAAACAAAAAATATATAATTAATCTAACAAAAAAATCTAACATAATATAAACAAATTAATTACTACACATCTAATCTA
>NC_041383.1:821678892-821679412 GCF_002162155.2 Triticum dicoccoides | reverse complement strand
TAATCTAACAAAAAATTCTATGAACTACATATCTAAATTACTACATCTAATCTAACAAACAAATATAATTAATCTAACAAAAAAATCTAACATAATATAAACAAATTAATTACTACACATCTAATCTAACAAAAAAAATCTAATCTAAAAAAATCTATGAACTACATATCTAAATTACTACACACATCTAATCTAACAAAAAAATCTAATTAATCTAACAAAAAAATCTAACATAATATAAACAAATTAATTACTACACATCTAATCTAACAAAAAAAATCTAATCTAACAAAAATATCTATGAACTACATATCTAAATTACTACACATCTAACCTAACAAAAAAATCTAATTAAATCTAACAAAAAAATGACGGTGGCCGGCGTACGGCCGGCGAAGGCAACGGCGAGGTGCTCACGTACGGCCGGCGACGGCGACGGCGAAGGCGACGGCGAGGTGCGGAGCGGGGCGGCGACGGTGTCGAGGCGGCGCGGGCCGGGGCGGCGACGTCGATCGGGGCG
>NC_041383.1:821668221-821678863 GCF_002162155.2 Triticum dicoccoides | reverse complement strand
GCAGCGACGGCGTCGGGGCGTGGCAGGGCGGGGCGGCGATGGCGTCGGGGCGGGGCGGCGACGGCGAGGTGGCGGCAGAGACGCGCGGCGACGGGAGTGGAGCAGGAGAGATCGAAGTCGCGCTAAGTGCTGTATATATAGCAAAAGCTTTGGTCCCGGTTGGTGGCACCAACCGGGACCAATGCCCCCCTTTATTCCCGGCTGGTGCCACCAACCGGGACCAAAGGCCTCTTTTTAGCAACCCAAAGGGCGGGAAACGAAGGCCTTTGGTCCCGGTTGGTGGCACCAACAGGGACTAAAGGGGGGGCATTGGTACCGGTTGGTGCCCCCCCTTTAGTTCCAGTTGGTGCCACTAACCGGGACTAAAGGCCATGTGCTGCCCGCGTCGCGGCACGAAAGTTTAGTCCCACCTCGCTAGCTGAGGGAGCTCGAGAGTGTTTATAAGCCCCAGTCCCGCTGCCCTCTCGAGCTCCTCTCAAATGCAGGCTTACGGGCCTAAACGCACTATATGTGCCTGTGGGCCTATTGGGCCTATTGTGGGCCTGAATCCTGGCCCGTTGTTGGGTTTCTAGTCGTATTCAGGCCGTGGTAACCCTTTAGGTGGCACTTTTTTTATTTTATTTATTTTATTTTGATTCTTCCTGCAGCTGTTTTTTTAGTCCCACCTCGTCAAGCGAGAGGCACTCGCAGCTGTTTATAAGCCCTGAGTGCAGAGACGATGACGAAGAGGCTCAATGCTCCTGCACGTTGGTTAGCTTCAAGCCTTAAGGAATACGGTAGACTGCACAGAGCTATGTGCAGTGCAGTTGACACTATTCCGAAAGGCTTGAAGCAAATTAACAAGCATTGCACCTCTTTTTTATTTTTAATGACTTATTACAACTGAGAAATAAAAAGAAAAAAAATTAATATAGCAGAAAAGAAAAAAAACTATATAGAAAACTACTCAGAAATGAATTGAAGCAAACAATAGTTGTGATTAACTGTACTAAAAAAGGAGCATAGATGCTTATTTTTAATGACTTATTACAACTCAGAAAAAAAAGAAAAAAAAATAAATATAGCTGAAACGAAAAAAAACTATATAGAGAACTACTCACAAATGAATTGAAGCAAAAAATAGTTGTGATTAACTGTACTAAAAAAGGAGCATAGATGCTTATTTTTAATGACTTATTACAACTCAGAAATAAAAAGAAGAAAAAATAGTTGTGATTAACTTTACTAAAATATGAGCATAGATGCTTATTTTTAATGACTTATTACAATTCAAAAATAAATAGAAGAAAAAATAGTTATGATTAATTTTACTAAAAAATGAGCATAGATGCTTATTTTTAATGACTTATTAAAACTCATAAATAAAAAGAAAAAATAAAATATAGCAGAAAAGAAAAAAACTATATAAAAAGCTACTCAGAAATGAGCATAGATGCGCTTATAGAGGAAATTCAAATTAAATTCATAACAAATTTCAAGAGAAATTCATATGAATTTAGCCTAAATTCCCTATATAAGGGCATCTATTTTCATTTTCAGAGGAGCTCAATAAGGCAGAGAGGGAGGGGCTTATAAACTGGTCTGAATCCCCTCCGGTTGGCGAGGTGGGACTAAACTTTGGCCGCAACGAGGACCAACCCTTTAGTCCCGGTTGGTGGAATCGACCGGGACTAATGGTTGTCCTTTGGTCCCGGTTCAGGCCACCAACCGGGACCAATGGTGGTGGGCCAGGAGCGAGGGCCATTGGTCCCGGTTCGTCCCACCAACCGGGAACAATAGCTCCAGACGAACCGGGACCAATGGCCCACGTGGCCCGGCCGGCCCCTGGGGCTCACGAACCGGGTCCAATGCCCCCATTGGTCCCGGTTCTGGATTGAACCGGGACTAATGGGCTGGACCGGCCTAGACCATTGGCCCCTTTTCTACTAGTGAGAGGCTTTTGAGGCGCTCAAGAAGAAGCGTGAGGAGGAGGATTTGGAGGCGTTTCTTTCAAGTTTCAAGAAGGACCGTCAAGGCAACATCACTCCGGTTGGAAACGTCAATTTCCCTCCTCTCATTGACGAACAAGATGAAATCACTGTGAGTAAAGTTTTTTCTCCAGAGCAAGTGGCTGTGATTTAGAGTCTTGTTAGTAAGGGTAATGTGATGGCATACAATTCTTTTGTGGCTAGTGCTAATGCTCAGAAAAATATGCCTCCGTCATCTAGTGGTATTGTTGGTATATCTGAAAACCCTAGTCCAACTTTACCTATTTCATCGGCACCACCTATGAAACAACAATATAATATGCCGTTGAATTTTTACCCTAGTCAAACCAACCAGCTTGTGACTACACCTACATACCCTAATCCTATTATGAGTGTGCTCAATTCTGCATCAACGCCGAATCACTTTGTCACACCACCCATAGGCGCAAGCATGTTTGATCTTCCGCCGAATTATGGTTCGGCGCCCATCCCACAAGTTGCACCAATATCTAGTACTCAGGTTGCTCCTACGTCATTGCCACAAACATCTTCATCTACCTCGGATCCAATTTTAGCTAAATTAAGGGAGGATTTGCATAAGATGTTTCTAAAAACTTTCGGAAACGAGCCGAAAGTAAAGAGTCGTGTGTATCAAAAGCCTTATCCTGAACACTTCGATGCAATTTCTTACCCTCAAGGTTATAAGGTTCCTGATTTTGTTAAATTTAGTGGTGAGGGTACGAAAACAACTTGGGAGCATGTGAGTCAGTATCTAGCACAGTTGGGTGAAGCAGGTTCCATAGAAGAGTTGAAAGTACGTTTATTTCCCTTATCTTTAACTGGCACCGCATTTTCATGGTTTGCTGCTTTACCACATGGCTCAATTCTCTTATGGTCGCAATTAGAGCAAAAGTTTCATGATCACTTTTATAGCGGCGATAATGAGCTAAAGTAGTCACATCTTACATCGGTTAGGCAAAAACATGATGAATCGGTCACCGATTATGTCAAGAGATTTAGAGACATAAAAAACTGATGTTATAGCTTAGTGATAACTGAGAGAGACTTGGCAGATCTTGTTCTTAATGGTTTAAAAACTCACATTAAAGAGAGTCTAGAAAGTTATGAGTTTTTGAACATCACTCAAGTCTTACAAAAAGCTTTGGCTCAAGAGAGTCGAAGTAAAGAGATTCATAGGTCTACAACCGATCGTCCTAGAATGCATATGGTTGAACACAATGATGATAATTCGGATGATGAGGTTGATGTTTATACTACTGAGTTTGTTTGGTCCTCAAAGGCCAAACCCTATACATGCAATACTCTTAAGCCGATTCACAAGAATCGTGATGAGGAGATGAGGTTTACATTTGATATATCTAAGTGTGATAAGATATTTGATGCTCTCTTGCAGGATAAGATGATTAGAATATCACACACCATACTGCCGTTTGATGAGCTGAAACGGCGTGCTTATTGCAAATACCATAATTCATTTTCTCATGCTACTAACGATTGCAATGTTTTTCGACGACAGATACAATCGGCCATTAATGATGGACGATTGAATTTTGCTGAGATGCAAGTTGATAAACAGCCCTTTCCGATGAACACCATGGACTTGGAGGGAAAGAAAATGTTAATTCGGCCTAGCATAGCCGAATCTGCTAATAAAGATAATGTTGTTGTTGGTGAACCCAGGAAAGGCAAGGAGGGAGACAAAGTCTTGGGAAGAGAGGTTGTGCTTGATAAGCAACCCGATGGCAAGGAAGTATTGAAGATCACCATAAAAAATCCCGTACTCGGGGGGCAACCACAAGTACAAGAAGATACTCATGTTAAATTTATCAAGCCCAAGAATTCAGAAGTTGGCAAGTGGGGAAAGAGTGAAGCTAAGCGCAAGGGAATCAAGCCAACTTTTGATATGCTGCTATCCAAATATGCAAGTCAAGCGGCCGGTTCTAGCTCTAATCGGCCATCACATTCGAAGCGTTTAAGATCGCTTCCGAAGCAAGAGTTTCGACGCTATGCAAGGCCATATGGGTCATGGGCACCGACACCATGGATGTCACAACCCTCCTATGCACCATATTACATGAGAGACTTCAATGGAGGATGGGGGCAGCCCCCAATGGCTCCTTATGCTTTCCATATGGGGTGGACAACACCTAGAAGGCCTGCTCGCGAGAGGCTTTATTATCCCACACAAGGCCGTTTGAGTTATGGTGCTAATCGGCCAACAAAAAATTCTCCAAGTAAGGCCAATAAAAACGTGTGGCGTGTTAAGTCACCTAATGCGGAAATTTTAGAATGCGACAAGCAAAAGGAGATCAAAAGGCCGGTTGTTGGTAATCTGGCTACTTCTAATGGTGATATTGTTATTGTTCAGCAGGGTTCCATGGTTGATGATCATGAGGCGAGCACAAGCAAGGCCAAACCAAGGGATCCCAAATATACTCAACCTAAGTGGTGTCCTCCCGGTTTAACTAAGACCATGAAAAGGAGGTTACAATGCATGAGGAACCACGAGAAGGTAGAACACAAAGAGGAGAGGCAAAGGGATGAATTGTTTAGTGAAATTCGGCCCATAGCACTCACAAAACAAGTGTGGAGGCCTAAACAAAAACAAAACACAGATGCTTCTACATTAGCTGCAGCAACACCTTCACCACCAAAAGAGCATGATGCGACCCCTATTACATCGTCTACACTACCTGAAACATCCCCTTCAATTGAGGAATCTTTAAGCCCAATATACACATTGGGAGATGAAGATGAGATGGTGGATTATGAATCTACGCCGATTCGGGAAGGTATGGATATAAATATGGTATATTACTTACCTGCCGAGTTTCGTGCTATAGGTGAAGAAGGGGAGGTAGCCCAGCTGAATTTTGGTCCTAAGAATGCTATTTTCGAGAAGCCAAGAGAACCGGTGAAACACTTGAAGCCATTGTACCTCAAAGGTCATATTAACGGATTGCCGGTTGCTAGGATGCTCATTGATGGTGGTGTTGTGGTAAATCTTATGCCCTACTCGATCTTCAAAAAGTTAGGGTTAGATGATGATGCATTGATGAAGACCAATATGGTACTTAATGGATTCGAGGGTAAAGAAAAGACAGAGGCCAAAGGTGTGATGTGCATGGAACTCACCATGGAAAGCAAAACTTTGGCCACCACATTCTTCATCGCCGAGGTGCAAGGAAACTATAGTGTTATATTAGGTCGCGATTGGGTTCATGCTAACCAATGTGTGTCGTCTATCATGCATCAATTTTTAATACAATGGATCGATGATGAGGTAGAAATCATTCACGCGGATAATTCGGCTTGTGTTGCTTTGACCGATGCATCGATGGATTGGAATCATCCCGATGTAACTTGCTTAACAGGGCGTGACCTCTCGGAGTTTGATTTCCTTAGTGCTACAAGGAACGGGTTCATTCCCATCTCTTTAAAGCCGATTGGTGGTAATCGATTACAAGGTATGATGTGAACAAGAAGTTAAAATCAACGGCCGATATATAACTATCGCCCTTAGCATAAACATGGCCGATACATAATTATCGTCCTGAGAAAAATAAATGGCCGATGGAGTGTTGACATCGTCCTTAGAACAAATACATTGCAAATTATTTTTCGGCATGCAAGTTTGCCGAAAAACAGGGGGGCATGTGTTGACACCAGATTTTGGCACGGTCAAGAACTTAATTAAGATGGCCTCAAATGGAAAAGTGGTCAAAGTGAGAAAGTTCCGTATCGTCAAAAGGAGAAACTTTGATATTTGGGCCATAGCCATCCGATCGCATCTCTAAGGCCGAAGTTGTGTTTGAAGCACTGAGATTTTGTATTCAGAATACTATACGGCTGATTACGCCCCCAAGATGGCCTCATATGAGAAAAGTTTCTACACATATTGTCTTTGTCTCGTCAAAGCGATCGATTTTGATATAAGAAACGTCTAAATCGGAGTTCGTATGCAAAAGTTAGAGCCAAAACAGTGTTCTGCATAAATCTGCCCCGGAAGTTCCGGGCAAAACTTCCGGGAGGTTCCGGGCTAAACCGAAAGTTTGCACGCGGTGCACCCCGAAAACTGGAATTTTAACATTATTTACAGATTTGCGGGGCCATTTTCGACATCAAGATGACCTCGGATGAAAAAGTGATCAACTAAGGAATTTTTCTATATTGCAAGATCTACAACTTTGCTTTTGGGACCATCGCGATCCGAAGCCATATGCAACCTACAGGAGCTGTGCAAGAGGGCAACTTGATGTAATTTTAGCCCGGAAGTTCCGGGCTGACCGGAAGTTCCGGCCCTCCTAATCCGAGTTAGGTTATCTTTTGATGTTTTGGACGGGATTTGAGTCATTTTCTTGTACGGAAAGTCCAGCCGCATCATATATATGTAAGAGGTGATGGCCGATTGAATAACAGCACGCAATCGCAAAACCCATCTACTTTTTACCCTAGTTTTACATATCTCCCTGGTTATTTCTCGCTCGTTCTTCGTTCGTTCTTCGTGTTGAAGGGCAGCGATCCTCGAGGCTCTAGGGGCGGGCGAACCGGCCTAGGGCAGCCCATAGCCGCCGCGCGTCAGACGGGGTCCCTCCCGGGCGCGTGGGGTTTCGGGTGCTCAAAAGCGCCCGCCGGATTGCTTGCGTACCGCGCTTCCGGACGGGTCTCCTTCGACGTGAGCTGCGGTGCATCACCCTCGGTGTTGGAGGTACACGGTGACGTGTTCATGTGCGAACATTGCCTTGTGAGGTTTCTGGATTAGCAGGTTTAATTCAGAGAAAAACAGAATATATACAAGAGTAATTATGAAGTTTTTTTTTAAACTGCAACCAAGCTAACAAGAAGCTAGCTGCACTTGTTTTCCACGATGAATAGATCGTTTCAGAAGTAAATTAATTGTTGCAGTGTGCAGCATAGCTTCTTAGCTAAGGTAGTGTAGTTTAGGAAAACCGTACCACTCTTGCTGCACATAGGGGTGCAGAGCGGCACCCAATCCGCCCCGCTTCCAAGTCAAAGTATATCAGGTCTGTTATAATTTTCCAGTTCAGATTTAGTTAAGTTTGAACTAATCTGCCGATTTTGCGGGCTTATGCGAGATGCCCGCTTGCACCCGTAGCTGCACATACAGATACTCAGTTAGGAATATGATCAATAACTGAAGAAAACAGCAGTTGGGTCCCTTTGCAGTTTCCTTGTTAAATCTCAAACTGCAGCCAACTAGTAATGTGTACTCCCTCCGTCCGAAATTACTTGTCATCAAAATGGATAAAAATGAATGTATCTACAACTAAAATACATCTATATACATCCATTCCAATGACAAGTATTTTCGGACGGAGGGAGTACTTGATAATATTAAAGAGGAAATAATACAGATCGTTTGCCGCTGGCAGGAGCTCATAACCTCAGCAATCAGATCATTTAGCTTGTGTTGCCAGGATGGATAGATTACTTGAAAGGGAATTTATTGCAGCAGTGTGCGTTAGAGCTTAGCTGAAGTTCGTTGTAGTAGACGCAGCTGAGACCACGCTGCGATAAATTCTCAACTATTATGTGCTCCAATAAACCCAGCCGTTATAACAAAGGGTACAAAAGTACATATAAATTGTGTTACCACTTATTACCACAAGGTTTGATTACACTGTTTTTATCTGCCATGGCATATCTATCAGTTACTAAATCATAATCTTGACATAGTGATACATCTGATTATCTGAGCAACACCATTCTTCCTAGGAGTTGTTTTCCATTTGCTGCACAACACTGCAATACCAACAATAAGTATAGACGTGCCAACCCAAACAGCCCTTTGTTTGATGCGCTTACATGCTTCTTTCTCATTTCGAAGCGCATCATTCGACTTCTGAAGCTGACCATTTAGCATACAGTTTTCAGCTACAACACTATCCAGTTCCGTTTGATGTCCCTAGCTTTTTCCTCAGTATTCTTCTCCTCCTCTATCATCCTTGATAGGGCTTCACAGATCTCATTATCCATCTAAAAATTGCCAACATTCATATAAAGACATTAGGTCTAGGGTTTGTTTTTGGTACTTTAGTTTAGGTACCAGAGTGCTGGACGACACTGTTTTTACCTGAGCCTCCAATATATATAGGTTGGGCCTTCTTATGCAGTTAGTCATATTTTAAGTAGAATTAAAATACAAACTATACAGTTACAATTTAATTGTCCACCCGTGGCATTAGATAGCCTGTAAATTTGGCAATGGAGGTGTTATATAACACTTGTCCTAATTAAACACAAGTTCGAGTTTTGAGGGGGCAAATTTCGTACTTACCCAAGTTCAAATAAATTGTCATAAATTTGGAATACCATGCGAAGCCCCTCTTCAGCATTTGCTCCTACCGAATGTAGACACCAACCATTATCAATCTTACAATAACCATGCAAAATGCAATCAGAAGAATCACAATGTTAGAATTTTCTGTTTCACTTGGATAAACATCCGTCACGGTAGATATCACCAATGTATCGCTCGTACTGGTCCTTCTCATAAACATGAATCATGACATATTTTCCCTTGATGAGATTCACCAGCTCATTCTAGACTCCATCCCATACTCCATTTTCAGCTCAGGTACGGTGCATCAATTCCCCTGTTGATTCATAGAATCTTATATACACACAAGCTTCTCACAATCCACAATACAATGAAAATGGTTGATATAAGGGGCCCCAAACATATTGAAAGAAGAAAAATGTACCGTGGATTATCCACATAAAATGTTTAGTCATCCATTTGGTGGACACAAAATTTTTTTTTTAATTTAAATGGGACACTAAATTGGATTGAACTACAACTATTATATATTACCTACATTGAAAGTATAACAAGGATGAAAAAGGCATCACTAAAATAGACTCCCAAGTTAGTGAAATCTAGGAGCCGTTCGGAAGCTCTCCAGCTCCGCGCTCCTCCGGCTCCACGCGAGTAGCTGGGCCGAACGCCTTGGCTCCGTGAAGCTAGCTTCTCGGAGCGGAGCCTCATGTAGTGCAAATCGGTGGAGCGAGCGAAGTCCTAATATATGCAATAGATTGAATTACTTTATTTTTCAAATTCAAATTCCAGTATGATATTTTGAATTTCTAGAACAGAACTAAAATTTATGTAACATGGCAAGTAGTTACAAAAGTATATGTCACACTTTCAAAAATGAATTTTACCTGTATAGACCCCAGACACTGATGAACATGGACAACACACCGCTGCTCAGAGGGTGCCCGTATGTGTGCGGCCAACGACCCACCTAGATCCAGGCGCGGTGGCCAGATATGTCTGTGGGAGGAGAGGGGCCTATCGTGGGTTCCGGCAAGCAGCGACAACAGGCACAACGACGACTGACACCTCACCGCACCCGGAGCACGGGCGGAAGGGAGGAGGCGGAGAACGGGAAAACCGGTGAATTGCGCTAGGTTCCCCTCGCCTTGCCAAAGAGGAGTGACGGAACCTATAGTTGGACTAATGACAAAAGCTAAATATCCAATAATTAAGATTGGTATGGGATAGAGCGAGTAGGGCAAATAGCCCAAATGAGAAGAGAGTGGATTTTTGGAGCTGGGGTGCATTGGAGGTCCCTAGCTTATAGTTAACTTATGGCAAAAGCTAAATATCCACTTATTATATTAATATTATGACGGGATAGAGCGAGTAGGGCAAATAGCCCAAATGAGAAGCGTTGACGTCCAAGAATAACAAACCAGAAGTAATAACCAAACCACAAGAACAGATTGATCGAATCTAGTCTTGTGTAGCATCATTGCATCGAGGAGTTGACGAAATTAAATGACGTGAGTGGACGAAGCTATAAAAAAATACTACTGGTTTGCCCGATCATGCATGCAAGCTGGCTTATTAGGGGGAACAGTGAAAATAAAGGGGCAAAAATCAAAGCGTGGTTTTGATGCTTGGTTTCACTTCTTGTCCTCAAAGTGGGCATTCTGGCCCTCTTGCTTTCCCTTTCATTTTCCTGCTTTTTCTTTCTGCCCTTCGTTCTTTTTCTGCCCTTCTATGTTTTTCTGGTCCTCTTGCTTTTCCTTTCCTTTCCCTGCCTTTTCTTTCTGCCCTTCTTTCTTTTTCTGGCCCTCAGTTGAGGCGTCAGCCTTCGGTATCACTTCCTTGACTTCACATAGGACATCGACCGCGGAGGTATTTAGATCGGTCCGGTCCTGAAAAGGGACTGTGTGTATCAAGAACATAAAACTGTGACCCCCAGTAGTTAAGGTGAGAAAGAGAGAGAAGTACCTTTGGATCCTCCTCACTATTTCGGGCGGGGAGCAATTTCACTGTTGGTTTCATACGGTCTTCCCACCTACAGATCATTTCCAGTTTCTGGTTTTCAACATCCTGCACACATCAAGCAAACCACGACCTCCGTTACGTCCTACTCATTGTCTCATTGTAATTAGCAGACGACGATGCATGAGGACCATGGCTCACCTTGCCAGACTTTGGGGGCTCATAAGCAATGGTAGCAACACACGACACTACCGTGAATTCTCCCAAGCGAACAGTCTCACCTTCAGAGGCATTTTGACCACGCAGGCGTGCCATACTTTCTATGGCTAATATGAGCTGATTGGCCTTTTCGGAAATACGATCTGCATGAACATCCAATACTATAAGATTGCTTACT
>NC_041383.1:821652939-821667709 GCF_002162155.2 Triticum dicoccoides | reverse complement strand
TAGACTAAATAGATTACATACCTAAATAGATTTTATTTTATTTTTTAAATGGGCTACCTCCTCCGTTACTTTGATGTAACCTAATTACATAGTAATATTACAGAGTAAGGATACGAAAAAGAGAAATAGCAAGTTCAAGCACTGCTAGGAAACCGACTACGCCCCAGTCGGCACATAAGTTATGGGATGAAAACCTGCAGGTAGCTAGCACAGAAACTAGTGCTGACCAAAGAGTTTAATAGTGGGCTATGCCATTTATCGGCAGCTCGACCGGAAGCTATGAAAAGCTATAGCGGAGCTAGCTAAGCCCCATTTAACATCTTTATTAATTCTTGAATTTTTTGAAAAGGGATAAGCATACAATCAGGCATCGAAATTCGTCTACATCCCTCCTGTGGTTGTAGCGTCCAGGCATCGCTAAATGGCTCTGAATTTAGCGCTATAGTGTGGGATAGTGAGTTATTAGCGTCATTTTAAGGTTAGGGTTCAAAATCCATCGCTTTAGCGAGAGGGCTCTCCAAAATCTATAGCAAGCTATTTAAAACTTTGGTCCTGACAGAATTCATACAACAACCAACACCACATACAGTTTAGTTTAGATTTTTCAGATATACGTATAGTACACAAATACTATCTATAAGAGCATGGCGTACAATTGGAGAAGAGTCGGCTCTGTTATTTCATCTGTAGTATACTAAGGCGGATCGACTGTGTGATACAACGAGAATGGAATTTTGCTAGTGTTAACTGGTTCAACTTAATATGGAACTATACATGAAATCTATTTGGTATATAGAGTATTCCAGATACATATTTGTTCTAACTAGGATGTATGTTCAAATCGTATTGAAAACTTGATACTGGAGGCATACCTTCAACTTGTGTAGTTTCACTGGTAACATAAGGAGCTGGCAGATTTGCTCTTTTACGGACAAATACTGGCTGCTTCGGGATCTCTAATGGATTTGGATTCATAACGCAGGCTTGTAGAAAAGAAAAGGTACGAATTACTACATTTGCAAGTATAGTTATAATCATGCCAATCTGTATTATGCAATTATGTATGAGAAGACATTACGGAGAACTTGAGATCTTACCGCTGGTGTGTAGCTCCGCTGACTGTCTGCCCAAGAAGAAGCTGGAGCTTGTATCGAGGTATGATCTATATAGGCATTCAAAAGGTAATACTAGGAATTAAAAACTGGAAGGTTCCTTTGACTTGCCTTACGTAATGTTACAGCTGCTAACAAACTGATAAGAGACTGACATGTGGACCCAGCTGAAGATATATGTAACATATAAGGTTCTAGGGTAACATCTCGGATGAAAGTTTCCATATAACGAATATTTTTCAAAAAGTTTGACAAATTGAACATCTATCATAAATCTAAATTTAAATTAATTTTTTGTGTGCTGAAATGAAAACAAACCACTTCCTATAGATCAGAACCCACCCTTTATTCATAGCCAGGTTTGGCATGACATCCTCGGCTGGGCTCGCATGGCCGTCGATCTCCCAGATGCTCACACTCCCTTCCAGACTTGGTGGACTTCCTGCCTCGACCGCTCGCCGGCACCAGTTCGAAAAGGGCTATCCTCCCTCATCATCCTCACGGCGTGATGGCTATGGAAACACAGCAACGCATGCATCTTCGACCGAGCCACCCCTTCACTCTCGCTGATCTCCAACACCATCAAAGACGAGGCGCGCCTATGGGCAAAGGCAGGCGCCAACGGACTGCTTAACATCATCCCTGGCGAGTAGTTGCTAGCGTAGACGCCTAGGGCTGAGCAGCCCCTTGTTCTAGTCTGCTCCAATGCTTGTGCACCATGCCTCTGCGTACATGGCCTTGTATGCGTTGTAATCCCATGCTACACTCTCCTTCTATCAATACAAAGATATGCGGCTTGCATATTCGCGAAAAAGCAAAGTTATTTTTCATTTCGGTAAGAGAAAACTGAATTTAAACTGGGTTTGCTTTTAGATGTATGTTGCTTGTTTTAAACTACAATATTGAAATTTAGAAAATTTGCATGCCTTTACCAAATTAGAGGACATTTTCACCTTATACGTTAACTGTCACAAACGTCTATAGATCAATGCTGTTGCTACTTTGTGTTCCTTATATTTTGCAAGAAAAAAGAAAAGGAACTCCTTTATCCTCTGCCATAAAACTCTTCCTTTTAACACTTCTATATGCTGTGTTGACGGCATCTCATCAATATAGCTAGGTCTCTAATTTTAGTTCTGAAGTAAACGGACCGAGTGGGTAAACAAGTGGACATACAGTAGGCTTATCCTTGCCAAAATGGACAAATAGAGTGTTTTTCAAAAAAAAATGAAGCTCTAACAGTCGGGCTGTTGGTAATGAAAATGTCAAACCTTCATACAAATAGGCAGCAATGCACGTGCATACTGCCACTACTTGTGTCATACTGGCATTCTAAGATGACGATCACATACCTTTTAGACTAAAAATCATAACGACAGTTTGACTTCTAATTAAAAATCCACTTTGTTTATAAAAAACTATGTACGTTGTGCGTTTGTTTTACAATTCTAAGGCAGAGCAAACCAGACCTCATTCAGTGTTTCACTCTTCCCTATTCTTCTGAATTATAGTTGTAGTTACAAGGATCATGACGCAAGCAAGCACTTCGACAAAATTTAACATGAAGGCTGGTTTCTTTTGGAGAAATAAAAATACATTATTTCCTATAAAGGACGGTGGAGTACCCGCCTTCGTGGCTGCTCAACGGCGATTAGAGCCTCCCAGCCGTCCATTGCCAGGTGGCATGCTGCAGGAGCTTCTCGGGGCCGCTCTAGGCCGTCCAATCTGCCCGGACGGCTTGGACCCAGGCGACTCAGCTGGAGGGTCCATGACGGGTGGACTGAGGGCGCGCGATCATTACAGTCGGTGTGCGTCCATGACAGGTGGACCGAGGGTGCGCGGTCGCTGAAGTCAGCCGGCTGGTCGATGACGAATAGATCGAGGGCGCGCGATTGCTACATTCAGAAAAGAGCCTCATCGAGGGCGCGCGGTTGGCTTGCGGCAGGAGGCTCTCGGGGATGAGGCGAGCCGTCGCATCTGCCCAGGCAGATGTCCGGCCGACTAGTCTAGAGTGTCCATGATAGGTGGACCGCTCAGCTTGCTCGGGGCCAACGTCATTGTGAAGTGTCGGGCCTGCCGGCACCCTCGCACGAAGCTCTGGTTGAGCCCGCCTAGCGGCGTACTTGCCCCTAGGTGGGTTGGTACGGTCGCGACAGACACGAAAGCAGGGACCCGGTCGCAACGTCGACTCGCGCGTGGAGCCCGACTCGGGATTGCGTGTGCCAGTGGGCGGGTGGGGCCATCCCGCCTGAGTCGGCTGCCTTGTTGGTGCCTGTTTCATCCAGTTAGAGCCGGCTCTTAGTGTCTTCTCACTAGTAGAAAAAGGGTCATTTGTCCCGGTTCATAAGGGCCTTTAGTCCCGGTTCTCGAACCGGTACTAAAGGGTCGTTACTAAAGGCCCCCCTTTTAGTCCCGGTTCTTATCCGAACCGGGACTAAAGGACCTCCACGTGGCTGCTTCCTGAAGCTCCACCTTTAGTCCCGGTTGGTTGGTAACACCAACCGGGACTAAAGGACTTTCTTTTTCTGAATTTTTCTGAATTTTTTTGAATTTTTTTCCATTTTTTAAAATTTTGAATTATTTTACAATTTAATCTCTAATCACCCCTCATCACTGCTCAGTTTAATCTCTAATCTCTAATCACCTCTCATCATTCCAAATCATCTAACTTCCCGGCCGGTCACCCATCCTCTCCTCTCACTACTCCAGCCTAAGCACGCTTAACTTCCGGGTTCTATTCTCTCTCGTTTCCAAGTCTGCACTTGTTGTTTTTCTGACAATAGTAAGATGTCAATCCTATTAACCCTCAGGAGTTTAACTTGAGCATGAAGTCACATGTTTCATTGTTTGAGTTTGAAACTATTATTCTAAAAAACAATAATTATTTAGTAACACTAATATTTCTTGAATAAGTAGTTTGACCATAGTTTGACCACTGTTTGACCATAGTTTGACCAGATTTGACCAAAATTCAAAAAAAACTGAAATAATTATTTAGTAATACTAATATTCTTGAATAATTATTTAGTAACACTAATACTTCTTGAATAAGTAGTTTGACCATAGTTTGACCACAATTTGACTAGATTTGACCAAAATTCAAAAAAAACTGAAATAATTATTTAGTAACACTAATATTCTTGAATAATTATTCAGTAACACTAATAATTCTTGAATAAGTAGACGGACCACAGTTTGACCAGATTTAACCAAAATTCAAAAAAAATTGCGCATATCTTTTTTTTCCTTTTAGAATTGGAGGATTCTAAAATTTTGCAAACAGGCCGTTGGCTGTCAAAATTGGATGCGGATTTTCATGCTGAACATTTTGATATATTATACATTTTTTGCGTTGTTTACGTTGTGTTGCTTGGTTCTCCTACTAGTTCGATAACCTCATATCTGAGGGAAATACCTACCGCTGCCGTGCTGCATCATCCCTTCCTCTTTGGGGAAATACCGAAGTAGCTTCAAGCGACATCAATAAATGCATATAACACATCCAAGATAGATAATATAATAGCATGGAACAATCAAAAATTATATATACGTTGGAGACGTATCAAGCATCACCAAGCTTAATTCCTGCTCGTCCTCGAGTAGGTAAATGATAAAAACAGAAAATTTTATGTGGAATGCTAGCAAGTGCACAAGTTTGATCAATGATAATTTTAATCACTTTTTCTAGCATCATTATTTATCAAAGCAGTAGCTCATCTAATAAAACTTCTCATGATCAAATTACAAGCTATTCACATGTTAAAGCATAGACCATAAACTTTCTTGAAAACTAACAAACTATGTTCTCAGTCATCAAACAATTGCAATTCAACTTATTTTAGGAAGGGTCTATGTAAGACCTTTGATTTAGCAAATACCACATACTCAAATACCATCCATTGAACATGGAGAAAGATAGGGGCTTAATGTTTTGCCTCCCAACTTATTAATCATATAGATAATTTTCAACAATAATAATTCATGACCAAATATATTTGAATGGCCAGATAGGGGTGAAATGATGATACCATGCCAAGTTTCAACCTTTTCAGAGTTCATTTGTAGTGCCTTTCAATTTCAGGGTCATTTAGCTCAAAACAAATCTGTAAATGCATGAAAAATAGCAAAATATGTTAGAAAGGGTTGAAAGTTGATGACGTGGCTTTGAATCGTGCATATTGAATGCAAAAAAGTCTGGAGCTGTAATAAGTTTTAAAAAATAAAGTGCCGGTGTAACAGATGAGTTTTCGTCCGTGTAAACATGTAAAAATATACATCAAAAATATATTGATCATCAATGATCTTTTTGTGTAGAGTCTGAATGGTCAATAGGAATCTTCCCCGGTTTAAGAACCGGCGAAGATTTCTATTGCGGCCACAGATCCTACACATAGAGTTCAATGAAGACCAAGTGGTTGTGATAGTTTGAGAAGTAACATATTTAAGGTGGTAAAAACCCTGTTAGCGGAGCGAGGTGGGACTAAAAAACCGCTGCAACTAAACAACTTTAGTACCGGTTTGTGGCATGAACCGGTACTAAAGGGGCTGGTGGGGCCCCAGCCTCTATTTTTTTCTGACATCGTATGCAAAATTTATAGCCGTTCTACATTTCCCCTACACTTTTTGCAAAAAATGTCCAAATTTATGTTTTTTAATTTTCCTAACTAGTAGATGTAGTAACATAACTACATGTCGAAGGATTTTAATTTTTGAAGTTTTTATCATTTTCTTTTGCTTTTTACAAAACTGAAAAGGCGATCCACCAGGGGGGTAGAGTTTGAAAATGGGACCTTTAGTCCCGGTTTGAGACACGAACCGGGACTAAAGGGCTCTTTTGAACCGGGACTAATGCCTTTAGTCGCACGAACCGGGACCAATGCTCACATTAGTCCTGGTTAGTGATTGAACCGGGACTAATGGGCTTATCTGGCCCGAACGAAAGCCCTGTTTTCTACTAGTGCCTGGCCAGAGTCGGCACAGCGCGTTGTCCGGTGCTACTTGTGATATGCATTGGGATTTTCTCCCAAGAGGCGGGATGAAGTAACATAGTAGCAGATAGTATTTCCCTCAGTGGAGAACCAAGGTTATCGAACCAATAAGAGATTCAAAGACAAAAGTCGACAATACCTGCACACAAACAAACAAAATACTGCACCCAACGCGGGCAAGAGGGTTGTGAATCCCTTGTACTCAGTAATTGCAAGGATTAATACTGATAGTTGTACATATATAAATTGCAAATGACAATAAAAGATAATAAATTGCAGCGAGCTTGTTATGGCTTTAGTAATAATGATGAATGGACCCAGGGGTCATAGCTTTCACTAGTGGCATCTCTCTCAAGAACATAGCAAATGATGGGTACACAAATTACGTTCGTCAATTGATAGAAAAGAGAATAATTATGATGTTATTCATGTCATGATGAGTAATATGCATTGCGTCCGTGACAAGTACACCGTTAAACTTACTGACACCCACTACTGTTACTTCATTTCGAGAGCGCTTCTATGCTTGGCTCTCTATGTATTAAGTTGATAACAAACAAAGTAATGCTTGAAGCATGATGACATAATATAGACAAAATAAGAACAAATAATATGATTGAACCCCGTCGTTTTGTCCTTAGTAGCGACAATACAAATACGTGCCTCGTTATCCCTTCTGTCACAAAGTAAGGACACTGCAAGATTGAAACTACTAATATGCACCACTTTCAGTAAAGATCTAATTATCAACTTGGCAAATAAAACTCATAGATCGGGAAGCATAGTTATAACAATCACACGATAAAGTTTAGAATATAACTCCATTAATTTCAATGAATAATCTGATCATAACCCACAATTCATCGGCTCCCAACAAACGCGTTGCGAAAGAAGATTACATCGAATAGAACTCCGAGGATAACATTGTACTCCCTCGGTTCGTTTATGTAAGGTGTATTATTTTTGGTGCGGTGACCAAGGCACATAATTATAGATTAGTTAGGACTAAATTACCCTTTGCAAAATTATTGGTTATTGGCAAGTAAATCAGCTAGTCCAGGAAAATAAGAGATACATGCAATCCAGAGAGAGAGATATTTTCTTTCTTTTACTACAAGGAGATACACACACAATCATGAGAGAGATACTTTCGTTTTTTTTTTGGAGGGCTAAAAAGGGAATTATGATGAATTATAAGAAATGCACCTTACATTAGGGAATTTTATCAAAAACAAATACACTTTATATAAAGGAACGGAGGGAGTATTGAAGATGAGAGAGAGAGAGAGAGAGAGAGAGAGAAAGTCATCTAGCTACTGCTATCGACCCATAGGTCCTGTGGGGAATTAGTCACACATCATTGAAGGTGCAGCAAGGTTGATGTAGAGGCCCTCCATGATCGATTCTCCCTCCAGCAGTGAACCGACGGAGGACTCCATATGGGATCGCGAAAGAATAGAGACTTGCGGTAGCGAAATGATTGTTCCGGGTCTCGCTCTGGGGTTTTCTGACATATTTTGGAATTTGTAGCGCTGGATTAAGGTCAGACGGAGCCACAAGGGGGCACGGTGTGCCTACTCCACTAGGCGCGTCATGCTGCCTTGCCGTCTACTCATCTGGCTTCTGGACTCTTCCTGAAGCTTCCTTGGTCTCTTTTGGTCCAGAAACAATTGTCAAAAAGTTTCATCTTGTGAATCCCCTTGTACTCGTTAATTGCAAGCATCAATTCTGATAGTGGTAGATATATAAATTGCAAAAGAAAACAAAATATAATAAATTACAGTGAGGTTTTTAGGGTTTCAGTAATAATGGTGAATGGACCCGGGGGGGGCATAGCTTTCACTAGAGACATCTCTCTTAAGAACATAGCAAACAATGGGTACACTAATTATTGTTGGGCAATTGATAGAAAAGCGAATAATTATGATGATATATTGTTATTCATGACATGATCAGTACATAGGTATTACGCCCATGAAAACTAGACCGTTAAACTTACTAACGCCTACTATTATTACTCCAGTTCAAGAGCGCTTCTATGCTTGCCTCTCTACTTATTAAGTTCATAAAAAACCGAGTAATCCTTGAAGCATGATGACATAATGTGGAAAAAAATAAGATCAACTAATATGATAGAACATCGTTGTTTTATCCTTAGTAGCAAGAATAAAAATATGTGCGCGACACCACAAGATTGAACCTACTACTATACACCATTTCCACTAAAGATCTACTCTCCCCGTCCCATAATATAAGAGCGTTTTGACACTAGTGTAGTATAAAAATGCTCTTATATTATGGGACAGAGGGAGTAATCATCAACTTGGCCAAAGAAAACTCATAGATCAAAAAGCATTACATAGCTATAACAATCACACATAATAAAGTTCGGAATATAACTCAATTACTTTCAATGAATAAACTGGTCGTAAATCCACAATTCATCGAATCCCAACAAACGCATCGCAAAAGAAAATTACATCGAATAGAACTCCGAGGAGAACATTGTATTGAAGATCAGAGAGAGAGAGAGAGAGAGAGACAGAGAGAGAGCTAATGCTATGGACCCGTCGGTCCTATGGGGAACAACTCACACATCATCGAAGGTGCTGCAAAGTTGATTTAGAGGCCCTTCGTGATCGATTCCCCCTCGAGCAGAGTTGGCGGAGCTCCGGCGAGCAATTCCTTGGGGGGAGAAGGAAGTGAGAGGGGTTTTCGGATGTGCGGGTGAGGGGGTTCGAGATGAGGACGATTGTGGTACTTATGTCTGCTAAGAGATCCTGGATGAGGTCGCGGCTATTAATGGTGGCTCGGAGCGCTGCGATTTCTGAAGAATTAAAACATTAAATCGGGGTTTTAATCTTCTGAAAGGATTTATTCTCCGCAAATCAGGGTTTTAATCTCTGAAATTTCCTCTAGTCCGGAGGGAAGAGATGGCTTTGTCCATGGGGAACACTCCTATATGACGCTTACTGCGTCCAACAGATGTGCGCCGCATAGAGGTTCTTCCGGCTAGACCAGCCCAGCAGTGCGCAGATAGCAAAAATAACCTGAAAAAACACGCAAAGAGAGAAAATCAAGGAACATAAAAACTACGGATGTGCATAATCGATGCACGGACTTTCAGGTTGTGAACCATAATAGCTAGCCAATGTACTAGACAACCTTCCTCCTACATAGAAGCAGCGCGGTTTATAAGAACCATAAGCCGCGACAGATCTTAACGTTTTTTGGATAAATTCGATGTGATTGCATCTATAAAGGTGATTTTTTTGACATGAACATTTTAAATTATGTGAACAAATTTTTAAAATTTTGAAAACTGATGAAAATGTGAACTTTTTTCGGGAATCTCAAACAATTTGAAAAAACACGAGTTTTTTTGAACTGTTTCTTAAAATATGAACAATTTTTAAGCACTGACCAAAATTGGAAAAGGTGATCATTTTCTGGAGTTGTGAACAATTTTTGAAAACGGAAACATGTTTTGAAACTCTGAACATAAAATTGAACTTGCAAACATTTTTTGAAAGAACACGAACATCTTTTTGAAAACACGAACAATTTTTGAAAATGATATTTTATTGATGAACACATGTTCGATTCCTGAACAAATTTTGAAACATGAACACATGTTCGATTCCTGAACAATCTTTCAAAATGTGAACAAAATTTGGAATTCCGAACATTTTTCTGAAAATGTGAATATTGTTTTAATAAAAGTTGACAATTTATAAAAATATGATTTTTTTTTCTATTTTAAAAAATTCTAATCTTGAAAATTTATGAATCTATGAAAAATAAAAAAGAAACCGAAATAAATGAGAAGAAAAATAATAATGAAGAAACAGAAAAAATAATCAACGAAAAAATTAATAAAACAGAAAAGAGGAACCAAAACAGAACAGAACAGTTCCGGAACCATCCAGTAGGTTTCCAAAACCGGTCCACTAGGTTTGCTTGCTCGCTAGTTCCTATTCGTTCGGCGGACAACTTTTCGTCCTGAGCGTCAATTAGGTAATTCAGTGTCCATGCCTGGGAATGGACCTTAGTGTAAGAATAGGCCCAACGGCAAAGAGAGAAGAATAGGCTCGCTAGTTCCTACGCACTGATTAAGTCTCTCTGATTGCCCATCTGAGTGTGGGTGATATTGCCCAGCAAAAATATTTCAGAAGGGTCAAAACGAAATGAATGCCCTTTGAATTCCTGAATAAACTCTCCAACCATAGTTTTCTTTATTAGATGAATGATCAACCAACTTTTATGACATGATTTGAAAAGGTTTAAACAAGGACTCAAAAAGTTTTGAATGTACCTGAAAATCAAAGCAATTCAATCAATATCATCTTATTATTAACATTCCAGAATTTGAAAAAAAATGGGATGTCACAGTGGGTTTATGCACGCCACTAATAGGTGTGTTACTAGCGGCGTTCTGGTGACATACCAGTAAAATACCTACTCCCTCCGTATCAAAAAATGTCTTGTATTTTTATATATATGGAGGGAGTACGTAGTAGTGGGGTGATACTAATGGCATGTCACCAACATGCCACTAATAATCTTTCTGACATTGTCATTGATAAGGGGTTTTTGCACTGGTGTGATTGTTGTGTTGTATGTGGTGTTGTAGCACCATTAAATCACAGCCATGAAAGCAATCTAGACTCTTGAACACCTAAAGGCTAGCCGCCGCCTCCTCCTTCCTCCACAAAAAAGTTAGGGTTTTTGCCTCCCGTCATTGCCGTCGCAGGTCCGCCTCCTCTCCGGTGGCCCTAGGGCCATGGGGACGCAGTGGATCTCGGCAAGGGCCGGCGGGAGGGCTCCGTATTTAGTCGTTTCTTTCGGTTTTGCTAGGGTTTGTGTCCTGCTCAGGAAGACGAGACGGCGGCGGCTCCCTGAAGATGGAATAAAGGTCTCCTCGCCTAGTCCCCGTTCCGGCGGCGCGTCTAGCACCGTTGGTGGACGTGTGGAGGTGTGTCTCCGGCGGATCTATCTTTGGTGGGTTTGCTCGGATCTCGTCGTTGTTTGTCTACGTTCGCGTGTCTTCGGATTGGATCTTTCTGATCTACGTTATTCTTCATCTGCGACGGTTGCTGTTGTGGTGCGCTGGTTCTACGGGGCCTTAGCACGGCGACTTCCCGACTGTCTACTACAACAAGTTGTACCCGACTCCGACGATGGAGGGGCGATGACGGCGGCGCGCCTTCGGCTCGCTTCAGTGCTGGTAGTCGTCGCTAGGTGGTCTATGGATCTGGATGTAATTTTTATTATTTCTGGTATTCATTGTACTGCCATGATTGAAGATGAATAGATCAGAAATTTTCTCGCAAAAAAAAAAAAGAAAAGAAATGCCATACACCTTAGATTGTTCTTTACGCACTGATTAAGTCTCTCTGATTGCCCATCTGAGTGTGGGTGATATTGCCCAGCATGATGAAATTAAATAAAGGTGGTTTTGAATGGACTAGTAAGCCAACATAACTTTTGAAAATTTGAAAGTATTCTGATCACTCGGCTCAGCGGAATGACACAAAACATCGCCTTAAAATGAAAAAAATTAAACGTGGAATAAAAGCCAAACAGGTGACCAGCTGCATGTGAGCGTTTGTACGTGGGCGCCAGGAATCAACCAAACGGTCTTCGAAACTGAGATTCGGATTCGATGTCCTCTGTCTTAGTTTTTTCTGTTAACAAACATCCAGTTGCTCAGTCCACGGAACATCAGCGGTTGCTCAAAAAATGATGTACCAACTACTTCGCAAAAAAAAAAATGATGTACCAACTGATGTACTCCCTCCGGTCCTTTTTACTCTGCATATTAGGTTTGTCTGAAGTCAATCTCATCCAACTTTGATCAAGTTTATATAAAAAATTATTGACATTTACATAACAACACCAATATCATTAGATTCATCTCGGAATATATTTTCATATTATATTTATTAGATATTATAGATGCTAATAATTTCTAATATAAATTTGGTCAAACTTAATTAAGTTTGACTTTCGGCAAATCCAATGTGCAGAGTAAAAAGGATCGGAGGGAGTACTGCTACTAGTAGTGTATGAAACTAATGTCGGCGGCACAGTCGCACAGGCAGACAAACGCGCACCGGGCTCACTCCTCGTTCGGCGCACTCTGCAGTGCATCGGGCTCTGAAAATGGTTGGATCTACTCTGATCTGATCCATGAAACTGAAACGAACCAAGTAGATCCAAGTTGGAGTAGGACAAAATGGGCCGGTGGTGTCGTGGTCTTCAACGTGGTGTGAGCGAGTAAACTGGCAGGAGGAACTAAACTAATCTTCGCATCAGATCTTGCGCTTTCAGCGGCCATGATGGAACTAGACTAATCTTCGCGTCAGATCTTGGGCTACCAGCGGACATGATCGAACCAAACTAATTCAGTGGGCACTCACTCGTTCCGTCAATGGCGGACAGATCGACTCTAGGCTACCATTTGGTTCGCCTAGTTGACACTTCTGTTGGATTTGAAGCACTTAGCTTGGATCATCCAGAGAGCAACACACGGGCGTACAAGTGCAAGCTAACAAGCAAGCAAGCTGATTGATTGACTGATTTTGCTGGGACGTACGTGCGCCTATGTGTAGCCGCGTAGACGGTCATTCACGAAACTTGGCGCGCCGGAACGTCTCGATCGTAACCTGGTGATCAGAGGAATTAGTTTGGCCGTCCGTAAAACTTGCATCTTTTCAGGTTTGTTTTCTCTAGTAGTATATAAAGGTATACAGAGACTTTCTGCGTCTAACACGTACATAGTATATGGTTTCACTACTGGGAAAAGGTTTATAGGTGAAGTCACATTATTGGCGAACAGTAGTGAGAACCGCCACTGCTATTTTGAAAAACCAGTAGTGGCGGGACAAAAATGTCTGCCATTGCATTGTCAGCACCAGTGGCCGGCGAAAAGTTTGTGCACCGAAGCAATCCTTCACAAACCCATGGTTGCCCGCCACAGATATTAGGTAAGAGGAATGCTTCAAAAAAATCATATTTACTAACCCTAGAATGGTGGCCAAATTTGAGCATGACAATTTGGATGTGTATATTAAACATAGAAAAGTTTGAATGGGGAATGATATAGAAAAAGAGGTCCCTGTGGTAGGTCGTGGTTTTCGTTCCAAACTCTGATACATTGTCGGAGAGTTCAGTTTGTACATGAAGTGTATCAAGTTTTTGTCGTAAAAGTCTCTAATTTCTATCACACCATACAGGGGTCCTATGAAAACGCCATACCAAGTTTCCACCCTTTCCGAGCTCATTTGCACGTCAATTGAAACCGAAGAGCTTTTTATCCTTTTTAATTGCAGAAAATTTAGTTAATGCTTTATAAATAGAAAAACAACTCAAAAAGTGGTCAAATTTCAACGTGGCACTTGGGATGGTGTTTATTAAACATAGCAAATTTTGCAGGTGAAAGGATGTAAAAAATTGATTTATGCACGGTAGACAATGGTTTTCGTTTGAAAACATGATTCTTCATCGAAGAGTGTTCAGTTTGTACACAAAGTGCATCAAATTTTTGTCGTAAACTCTCAAATTTCTAAGACACCATACATGGTTTCTATGAAGACACCATGCCAAGTTTCAAACCTTTCCAAGTTTGTTTGCACGTTATTTGGAATCAATGATCTTTTAAACATTTTTAATTGCCGGAAACTCTGTTAATGCTTTAAAAATAGCGAACCAACCCACAAATAGCTAACTTTGAGCATGCACTTTGGATGGTGTGTATTAAATATAGAACATGTTTGAATGGGAAATGATGTAAAATATAGAGTTCCGCGTGGTAGGCGGTGGCTTTCATTCGTAACCCTGATACCCCAGCGGAGAGTGTTCAGTTTACACGCGAGGGGCATAATTTTTTTCTCATAACACTCTGAAATTTCAAACATACGCTACAGGGATCCTATGAAGACACCATACCAAGTTTCATCCCTTTCCGAGCTCGTTTGCATGTTATTTGGAACTGAAGAGCTTTTGCCCTTTTTTAATTGCTGGAAAATTAGTTTATACTTTAAAAGTAGAAAACCAACTCAATGTGGCCAAATTTGAGCATGGCACTTTGGATGTTGTGTATTAAACATTATAAAGGTTTGATGGGAAAATGATATAAAAATAGATTTCCCCATGGTAGGCGGTGCTTTTTGTTCGAAACCCTCGTACTTCGTCGGAGAGTATCCAGTTTGTATACGAATTGTATCAAGTTTTTGTTGTAATGCTCTCGAATTTCTACAACACCCTATAGGTGTCCTATGAAGACACGATGTCAAATTTCATCTCTTTCCGAGCTCGTTTGTATATTATTTGGAACCAAAGAGCTTTTTCCCCTTTTAATTGCTGGGCAAGCAGTTAATGCTTTAAAAATAACAAACAACTCAAGGCCAACTTTGAGAATGGAACTTCAAATGGTGAGTATTAAACATAGAGCTCTTTGCCGTCAGCTACCAAAAAGCAGACGGCAAAGATCAGGCGGACGGCAAAGAAGCTCTTTGCCGTCCGCCTGATCTTTGCCATCCGCCAGCAGACGGCAAAGAATCTTTGCCGTCAGCTGGCAGACGGCAAAGAGAGAGGTGGCCCCCACCCCCCGCCCGTTTGGGAAAAACTTAACGGCCCACCTCTTTGCCGTCTGCTAAGAGTCAAAAG
>NC_041383.1:821634949-821651709 GCF_002162155.2 Triticum dicoccoides | reverse complement strand
CCCCGACCCCGACCCGGCACCCCGACCCGACACCCCGACCCCGAGACCCCGACACGGCACCCCGACACCGACAGGACACCCCGACCACCGACACCTCCCGAAAAGGTGTTCTTTGGCCTTCCAGAGGCCGACGGGGTCATATATTTGTGAATTATTAGTTAGGTCATATATTTTTCGATTTTGTTATGAAAAACATCATATATAATTGTGTTGATCGTGTAGTTTTAAATGTGCGGTTGTTTCATCGCTGCGAGGTTTGGTGTTCGACGACCTCGCCGTGCATTTGACGAGCTCTGCCCCTTCGTTCGTGGGTGAGCACAAATGACAAGTCCTCCTCCCCCATTAATTATTTGATCTACTCCGATGAAACTTGATAGCTAGCTATATATGTGTCTTGAATCATTAGTATGCGTAACCAATATGTGTCTCCCGTTCAAAAGCGTCATAGTTATAAATATGCATGCATTTGCATATTTATAACCTTGATTCTTTCGAATTGTCCAACGCTATCAATGGACAGCCCGAGTATGTGTAGATTGGGTTCGTTTTCCCATATGCTTTGCTCCGGATCCGACGCATATATTTCGTTAGTGCCTCCCCTGTTGTTCTCCGGGTACACATCCTCTCTGTTTATTGCAGAGACGTGTATCAGGAGAACAGCAGGGAGGTGCTGCCGAAATTTTGCGTCGGATCCGGAGCATAGCATGGGAAAATAAACCCAATCTACACATACATGGGTGGGATTAGGACCTATCATTACCTATTAGAGTGTAGGTTGCATGGACGTAATAAAATTGACAAAGTAGATCAACTGATGAATATATACATGGTGAATTACATATATAATTGTTGTGTGTCCAGTAGCTCTGAAAGTCAAGATGAGTGACCGTGCTTGGATGTATACCGGTCACACTGGTCAGAACAAATGGAGCGCTGAATGGTTCACAAAAACTAAGGGGTTTGTGCAAGCCGCATTTGCAAATGGCCAAAAGAAAACCTGGTGCCCCTGTTTCCGGTGCGGCAATTGGGAAAAGAAGACAGAGGCTGAAATGGGCAAACACCTGCAGAAGAGTGGTTTTACGCCCGATTATACGGTGTGGACATTTCATGGCGAGTCTGCCCAATGTGACCGAGCTGAGGTGGATCGTCGTCGCACCGACGAGCATGGTACCGGGATGGAAAACATGGTGCAAGGCTATGATGATGCTCGGGATTCGGACGAGGAGATGGAGGAATCTGCAAAGGCCTTCAATGAAATTTTAGAGTCTTCGAAACGTCCGCTCCACGAGATGATGATACACTTAAGTGATACACATATTATTATTCATGTCGGTCTTTTTTATGAAATGTTAGTAGTGTCAGGTATTACATTTTTTTATGTTGTACTTGATGATGATACACTTAAGTGATACACATATTATTATTCATGTCGGTCTTTTTTTATGTTGTACTAATTTCGTTTACTGTTTGTCATGGCAGGTGTTGAAAGATGGTCTATCCAGACAAGCATCACACGATCCTTCTCCAGCTACCGACACGAGCCACCCCGCTCCTACATCTCCTACATCTTGGTAAGTTTATCTAGTGTTTTGCTTAACACATGCATAAAGACCTAGACTTAGCTTTATTTCCTCCAATGCTTACCATAATGACCTAGACTTAGCTTCTTCACCTCCAAAATGACTTAATAAGCTTACTGACCTCCAAAACCATCCATTTTACCTAAGTTAGCTCTAAAACGATCTGTACTTAGCTTACTTATGTCAAAAATTGCATAATTAGCTTAGTTAGCTTATAGACGATCCATTTTACCTAAGTTAGCTCTAAAATGACCCATTTTACCTAGGTTAGCTTATAAATGATCCAGTTCATCCAAGTTAGCTCAAAAATGACCCATTTTACCTAGATTAGCTCCTAAATGATCCATTTTACCTACGTTAGCTTTAAAATGACCCATTTCACCTAGGTTAACTCCAAAATGACCAATCTTACCTAGGTTATCTCATAAACAATCCATTTCAACTAATTTAGCTCATAAACGATCCATTTCACCTAGGTTACCTAAAAACGATCCATTTCACCTAAATTAGCTCTTAAATGATCCATTTCACCTAAGTTAGCTCAAAAAGATCCATTTCAACTAAATTAGCTCATAAATGATCCATTTCACCTAAGTTAGCTCAAAAACGATCCATTTCAACTAAGTTAGCTCATAAATGATCCATTTCATCTAAGTTAGCTAAAAAAGATCCATTTCACCTTAGTTACCTGAAAAACGATCCATTTGACCTTAGTTAGCTCATAAACGACCCATTTTAACTAAGTTAGCTCATAAATGATCCATTTCACCTTAGCTAGCTCATAAACGACCCATTTCAACTTAGTTAGCTCATATATGATCCATTTCACGTAAGTTAGCTCATAAATGACATACTCTTCTTGTCTAGTCTTCTTCTTGTTCTACTCTTCTTGTTCTAGTCTTCTTCTTGTTCTACTCTTCTTCTTGTTCTACTCTTCTTGTTCTAACTTTCTTATTTTTCATTTTGCAGAGTTCATTCACTTGACGAAAGCTTGCATAGATGGAGTGCTCCTTATCCCTTTCTCTGTTTCTTTTGTATCGTTGAACTATGCATGTATCGTTGGATGAAACTATTGTAATATATATGGTTGGATGCCTCTATGTTGAACTTGTTATGTATGATGGAACTATGCATGTAATATATATGGTTGGATGATGAAGTTATGTGTTGGATATCTTATATGTTTGCTCTGTAATGGCCTTTTGAAATATATCTATATATGTCATCTATATTTGTGATGAAAATTGTTGGATTTAATAAAAAACAGATAAAAGAGCCAATATGCAGGCTCTTTGCCGTCTGCCACCGACGGTAACGGGCTCTTTGCCGTCTGCTGCGGACGGCAAAGAAGGCACGTGGCATCCAGCTGTGCTTCCTGGGAGCTGACCCGTTTGGTCAGTTTGCCTACAGTGGCAGACGGCAAAGACTTTGCCATCAGTGGCAGACGGCAAAGGCCTGCCGTTAGCCACTTAACGGACTGACAGCGCAATTATTGCCGTCCGCCTTCTTTGCCGTCTGCCGCGCTCTCTTTGCCGTCTGCGGCGGATGGCAAAGACTTTGCCATCAGTAGCAGACGGCAAAGTAGCTGTTTACCGAAGCCTACTTTGCCGGAGCCTTTTGCCGTCCGCGGCTGACGGCAAAGGCCTTTGCCGTCCGCCGTTCATGCCTTTGCCGTCCGCCGTGGCAGACGGCAAAGTAGCTGATTCCTGTAGTGAGAGAGTGTTCGATATATACACGAGGTGCATCAATTTTTTTTCGCAACACTCTGAAATTTCTAACATAAGCTACAGGGATCCTATGAAGACACAATACAAAGTTTCGTCCTTTTCCACGCTCATTTGCACGCTATTTGGAACCATAGAGCTCTTTGCCCTTTTTAATTGCTGAAAAAGAATACTTGACACTTCAAAAATAGCAAACCAACTCAAAAAGTGGCCCAACTTGAGCATGTCACTCTGGATCCTGTGTATCAAACATTGTAAAGGTTTGAAGGGAAAATGATGTAAAACTAGAGTTTCCTATTGTAGGCGGTGGTTTTTGTTCGAAACCATTGTACTTCATCACAGAGTGTTCCGTTTATACACGATGCATAATTTTTTTGCCATAACTCTCTGGAATTTCTAAAACACACTATAGGGTTCCTAAGAAGACACCATGCTAAGCTTCATCCCTTGCCGAGATCGTTTGCACGTTATTTGGAACCGAAGAGATTTTTCCCTTTTAATTACAGGGAAATCAGTTAATGCTTTTAAAATAACAAACTAACTGAAAAAGTGGCAAGAGTTGAGCATGGCACTTTGGATGGTGTTTAATAAACATAGAAAAAGTTTGAACGAGAAATGATGTAGACTTCTGCGTGGTTGGCGATGGGTTTTGTTTGAAACCCTGATACTTTGTCAGCATGCCATAGCCAAGGCCTACGAGAGGTTCCTCCTTCTACGCTCCTCTAGCATGTCGGCCCCTCACTCCATCCGCTTGGACATCTCGATTGCCTTATTCTCGCGTCTCACACTCGAGAGGGGAAATCGCACGATACTGGTACCGGCTTGTGCATTCCCCTGGGAGGAACTTGGCACGTTCATCACCAAGGATAAAGTCAAAACAGTTGGAATAGTCGCCCCCATGGAGACAACTGAACCAACGGCGCTGACGCCAAGGATGCCTATGGCCCCTTGTAGAAGGGTAGTCGCCGGAACAGCTAAGCAGACGGTTGATGGGGGTCCGCAGCACCACTGGCAACTCCCTTAGGACTCCAGCTCGACGAACCCCTCCTAAAGAAGTTCATTTTCCTGAGAAAAATTCTAAAACTTTTGGACCACAAAAATATGTTAAATAAAACTTGACAAGATTGTTAGCAACTACTCATATAAGTGTCTAGAAGCTATATCAAACTTTCAAACTACTTAAAATCAAATAACTTCAACATGCAAGATCATTTCCAGTTGCACCAACGGTAAAAAAAAATAAGCAAAATTAATATAATCGAATAAAGAAAAAAAAATTGGATCAATTGAGGAGTCACATACCCAGGAGTAATCCCACAAAACAGTTTTGGAAACGGAGCTTTGAGCAATGAGATCGAAAATCTCAGTTTTGGAAGCAAGAACACGAGAACAAGAGCTAACCATGATTTTTTCTAGAGGAATAAGATGAAGTGGGAAGGTGGACTAAGTGAGTGGGGTCATGTGGGACCCACGAGGCATCAAGGTACTCCCGGGGGTGTAGGCGCACCCTGTTGCATTGTGAGCAACAGGTGCACCCCCCTGGGGTGTGTTCAATGCCAAAAATTCTTGAATATTTCAGAAAAAATCATGTTAAAACTTTACGACATTCTGAGCACTTTTATTTCTAGGTAATTTTTTATTGCACGGATAATTCAGGAAATAGGATAATCATGGCATATCACTTTATTAAACTATAAATAACAGAGGGTGAACAAGGATTACATAAACTTGTGCTTATAGAATTCATTGACCACATGCCCCTAAAAAATAATCCAACAAACTATTTTCGAGTAACATGAAACCGAAGAACTTTGGTATAGCATTAAGTTACCTCAACGGGGATATGCATTTCCCCAATAATAAGAGTTTGATATTTCTTTTTAGGATTCGGAAGAGGAAGAGTTATGGTCATAATTCTTCCAATAGAGTTTATACTATTCATTGGGCTTTGTTTCTTCGGGAAACAAACCGTATGCTCGTTACCATTCACATAAAAAGTGACCTTGCTTTTCTTGCAATCAATAACAAACCCTGCAGTATTCAAAAAGATTCCACCAAGGATAATCCACATGTTGTTGTCCTCGGGCGTATCAAGAATAACAAAGACTGTTAAGATAGCAACATTCGCAACTACAACAAGAACATCCTCACAAATTCCAATAGGGTATAGGAGTTAATTTGTCAGCCATTTGCAAAGATATTCAGTAGGTGTCGACTAGCTCAAATCAAGTCTTCTATATAAAGAGAAATGCATAACACTAACACCAGCTCCTAAATCAAAAAAAGAAGTTATGACATAATTACTTTTGACAGAGCATGGTATAGTAGGTATTCCTAGGTCCCCTAACTTCTGAGGTATTTTCCTTTAAATGAATAGTTTGCAAGCATGGTAGAAATTTCAGCCTCAGGTATTTTCCTTTTATTAGTAACAATATTTTTCATGTATTTAGCATATGGAGGCATTTTCATTATGACAGTCAAAGGTGTTCTCAAATGCAAACACTACAAAAAAAGACACATCCGTGACATTTTGGGCCAAATGAAAAAAAATTCTGTCATACTTATGACACTTCTATGACGATTATTGTGACAAAACCCGGTATCATTATAGATGTGGTCGGATCCTACTTCTATGAAAAAAAATCATAACAGAAAATGGGCTTTTCGTCCTGGGCGGGCCGGAGATGCAGCTGCATGACATTCTTTGGGCCGTCCATGATGGGAAAAAACGTGGTAGAAGCGAGGGCGAGGAAAATTTCGGCGAGTTCTGGGTTATGGTGGGTGGTCGGGGGCCGAGCGATGCGCGTTTCTCTCGTACAGTACGCGCGTGTGTACAAGGCATTGGCTCTAACTGAACCCGAGCGAGGCGTTGGGCTCTAACTGAACCCGAGCGATTGTACTGCAGGCTACGCGTTACTGAACCTGAGCGATCGATCGATGGCTGTTAACTGAACCCGATAGAGCGATTCCTTCACTATTGCTGTGAACTGAAGCTGATCGATGCTGCCTCTGGATGAACAGTGAGCGTTGCGGGGGGTTTGGATGAACATTGAGCGGTGGGTGTGGATGAACAGGACCACGTGGCGTTACCTCTGGATGAACAGGACCCCGATCGATCGAGCCGGTCGGGGCTGGATGAACAGGACCCCGTGGAGGGCTGGATCAACAGGACGACCCCGTGGAGGGCTGGATGAACAATAGAAGGTGGAGGGGTAGATGAACAGTAGCCCGTGGAGGGGTGGTTGAACAGGAGCTCGTGGAGAGGGGTGGTTGAACAGTAGCCGGTGGAGTAGCGCGCGGTGGAGGCTGGATGAACAGGAGCCCGTGGATGAATAGTCGCGGGTGGAGGCTGGAGGAGGTCGACGGTGGATGAACATTAGCCCGTGGAGGCTGGAGGAGGTCGACGGTAGAGATGAACAATATCCCGTGGAGTCCCGTTTTGCGGTACGCCACACCCCTCCCGATGAGCAGGACCCCCATTTCGACCATAGCACTCCAACACAAGTCTGTTTCCTCTGTTTTGCAGTACGCCACACCCCTCCCGATCAACAGGACCCCATTTCGACCGTAGGAGGTCCAACACAAGTCCGTTTCCTCCGTTTTATGGTACACTAGACCCCTCCCGATGACCAGGATCCTGTTTCGAACGTGGCCGGTCGAACATAAGGCTGTTTCCTCCATTCTGTGGTACGCCAGGCCTCGTTTCCATCGCTTGTTCCGTCCAAGCCGGTTGGATCCCACGCATTCCGTTGCCTCCCGATGAACACGACTCATTCCATTGCCTCTCCATAAACACGACGCATTTCGTTGCCTTCCCATGAACACGACGATGACGCAGTTTCTCCGTTCTGACCTAGCCATGTACACGAGCCCTGGCCGTACGTATGCACGAGTAGGCGTTCGAGACCCCGCCCGTATGTACGTACATGGCTGTATTTTCTTTCTTGCACACTGGCCGCTGTACGTACGTGTACATGCTACATGCGTTCCTCTACTACGACATGTGCGTGCCTCTACATCCATCAGTATGTACGTACACGTTCGCGGCCAGAATGTCAATGCTACGTACGCTTCGACCAGGTGGATCCCGACTGGCAGACACTTCCTTGCATGTGAATATGTAGCTGGTGGGTCCCAATAGTCAGGGGGCGAATCGTTTTTGTTTTGCCCGGACGCACTTCCTTGCATGCGAAGATGTAGCTGATGGGTCCCAGCAGTCAGGGGGCGAATCATTTTTTCGGGAAATTCGATGGCCCGTCCGGTGCGTCCCTGCTGTCAGGTGAAGGAATAATTATTTTGCGCGTAATAAGGAGGCACTTCCTTGCGGCCACCATGGACCCAGCTGTCAGCCTCTCCACGTACAGTACTTTGATGGAAGTCGTTCCTTGACCACATTGACCACGCCGCGCGGAGAGCACCAGGGCGGTGTCGAGGACGAGGCCTAGGAAGGGGGCGACACGGAGCCGGGGAAGGCGGCAGTGGAAGCCCGCACCGAGAGGAGTACGAGGGTTCACTGGTTCGGCTATGGTGTGAGGCTGCCGTCGCTGCAGAATAACAGGGGGTGTGGGTGAGTAGAGGGATGGCCTGGCTAGCGGTGGGAGTAGTAGGGGGCGGTGAGGCCTCCGCGGCATGACAACCGGCCACGAGAGGCAGGAGCACGCGGCACGAACGGCGCTGGTTTGGGCGGCTGGAACAAGAAGATCAGAGGTTGAAGAAGCACTACGGTCATTGGATGAACATCAAACGGTAAAAGGAACTAGAATCATTCATATTGACTAAGTTGACAAAGCCCTCCGTCCCCGTCAACTTGGTAGGACCACAAGTCAGCCTCCCACTATGCTAGGTTCCAGCTGGCAGGGGGAGTATTCATTTTTTTATGCGTAATAAGGAGGCACTTCCTTGCGTGCGAAGATAGCTGGTGGGTCCGACCTGTCAGCAGGGGGCACGTTTTTTTTGCGAAATACAGAGGCCCTTCCGGTGGGTCTCAGATGTCAGGTGGAGGAATTATTATTTTGCACATAATAAGGAGCCATTTCCTTGTGTGCGGCCGAGGACCCAGCTGTCAGCCTCTCCATGTACAGTCTACTTCCGATGGTGTCTTTCGTTGACCATGTTAACCACGCCGCGCCGAGGGCATCCAAGGTGGTGGACGACGGCGAGGCCCCGGACAACAACGAGCCGGAGATGGGAAGATGCGGGAGTAGACTCGCAGACGAAGAGGTGTACGAGGGTTAACTAGTTCTAGTGCGGTGTGGTTTGGCAGTCAGTGGAGAAGAATAGGAGGGGTGGAGGGGTGGAGGGATGGCCTGGCCAATGGTGGAGTAGCGCTTCATAGCGAAGCGTGCTAAGCAGAGCTGCTAGCAGCAGGAGGTGGGAGGTGGTCATGGCGGCGCTGGAGGAAGAAGACGAGAGATTGAAGATGGATGTCGGTCGTTGGATGTAAATCCAACGGCTAACATGTCAGAATCATTTTTTGACTAAATTGACAACGACTTGCATTGGCTTTGACCTATTGCCCACATTTCAGCCTCCAAAAATGTGGCACGTATTCAACCCATTTTTTCATAATTTATAGTCTTTTTTTTGCGCGGTAGAATTTACAGTCAATTTGATCTTATTTTTTTGAATTACAGTCCATTAGCTGGGCTGGGTGAACAAATAATGTAGCGTCCATGCGGCCCATTTATTTTATTTCCAAAAAAATTACAGGACATTTGCACTTTCTCGAAATATATGATTTTGCTGGGTCGATTCTAATTATAATGTTGGGTTGGGTTAGCAATGTTATCAAAAAATAAAAAGGGGCTTAGCATTTTGTTATAAATATATTAAGATAATAAGTGATATTATTACATTCATCCTTAACTCTTATCAAGCTTTTGTACACAATCACTAGGATTTTCGTGCCAAAACAATCCAGGCTTTTATTGTTAAGAAATTATTTTTATAAGTTAATAAGATGTGGGATATTGTTTTCTTACATTTGTAAGTATATGTTAAATATATGATGACAATAAAAATAATATATAATAACATATAAAATAATTTAAATATACATAATATAGTTAGAAGCGAAACATAAGTTGGACCTGGCGTTCCTATTCTTATATAGAAAAATAGAACAGACCTCTGCGTTTTTCTTCAAAAAATACATAAATTGAGATGTCGATGTTTCAGGAAAAATAAGACCTTGGATGAGAGGTCCATATATCGACCGGCCTATGGACCTCCCATCCGAGGTCGTGGGCTGTGCATGTTAAAAATAAAAGCCTAGACGGGGCAGCCCAAAACCCAGCTGATACTTGCTGCCCCAGTGATAATAAATGATACCTGCTAGCTCCTCGACTTCGTTGTGAATTTATCTCCTATAGTAACTACGTTGAAGCACCTAAAAAAATGTAACTATGTTAACAAACCCGTGTGCCCTAATGTCAGTATAGCATTAGGAAGAAGTATTTTTTTGATGAGGCACTTGCTTGCGTACGGTCATAGACCGGGTGGGTCCCGACTGTCCGCCTCTCCACGTACAGCCCTCTCCAGATTCCTCTCGTTTGTTCAGCATGTTCACAATGGCAGATAGCGGCGTCGCGGCGAGCGCACAAAGGCGCGGGAGGGGATCCGACCAACTGAGGAAGTGCCTTATTATTAACGAAACTACTGAACTAGCCTAGTGGCCAAGTGACACTACCCAAAAGCTGTTTCGCCCAGGTTCGATTCCACCTGTGGAGGGAAAATATCTCCAAATTTTTTCCCTCTGCCTTATTAACATGTGGGTCCCCATTGTCATCTACGCACACCACGTCCAACACTTGCCAAAACTTCGTCCCTCGTTTTCTCTGTCTTTCGCACACTCGACATTGTGTGGGCATTTTTACTGTGCATCATATGAAGATGTGCTATGCATGAATGTTGATCAGCATGATGTTAACTGGCTGGTAGTTCCATTTTCGACCATGAATAAAACTTCCAACATGATGTTAACCCTGTTTGAAAAGGCCGTGTTGATATAATTGATCTGCCTGTGAAAGTTGCAGTTTCTTATCTGAAATTGAACTTGTAGTTTCTTATCTGAAACTGAAACTTGCAGTTTCTTCTCTGAGAATCACATTGTCTACACCTTTATACTCCTATGAAACTACATTTTTTGAAGTGTTAAAAATAGATCTATAGAATTCATAGAATACTTCATATGCTCATTACTGCAAATCTGAAATTCAAAAGACATTCATATCTGAAAGTACTCTCAAAATACACAACACAAAACACAATTCACAACCTGCAAATACTACAACCCTAAGTTCCTCCTGAAAATTCACAACTTGCCCGACTATTGGGCTAGGAGGGGGGCAGTCCCCTCCTATTCATGGGCGGCAGACAGCCGCCCCGTGAGACGATGTGAACGGCGAGGGAGAGGATGGCGGGGAAGCATCGTCGGGCCAACTGCTTTTCTCCTCTTGCAGCTGGGTTCGGTCGACGAAGACTCCACCGGCTCGCTCTGGCAGGACACCCTCACAAACGGCATCCTGTAGATGCTCGATCCTTCAATCTCTGGTGGATGCTCCATCTGGGATCGATACTCCCACCACCGCTCCCTCATGATCGGATTCGGTGAATCTGTTTGCTCCATGGCCCAGAGGAGCAGCTCTATGTACTCTCGCGTGACTCCCTCCGGGAGTATCGCCGCCTTTTCACTCTGTTGCAGATATTTGGCCATGGATGTCGCCGTCGCCGCTAGGTCCTTGTTGTCAAACCAAGACTGTATCTCCAACATCCTAGCTAGCTTCACAGGGTCGCCGTCTGCGATCCTCGCGTATCGGTTGTACTCCTCCATCGATCTACTTCTCCACAACACCTTCACTCGCCGGCGGTGGTTTTTGAATGAAAGAGGAGAGGAGCAGCGCTGGTTTTGGATTAGAACAGGAGAGGAGCGACGCTAGTTTTGGACTGGAACAGGAGAGGAGGGGTGGTGGTTTTGAAATGGAAGAGGAGAGGAGGGGCGCTGGATTTAGATTGGAACAGGAGAGGAGCGGTGGTGGTTTAAGAGGAGAAGAGCGGAAGAGTGGTGCTTGTCGTGGTTCTAAGCCTGACAGTAGAGTGGGGGGTAGGTATGGAGAGGCAAGGTCCTAGCTATGGAGAGGTTGTAAGCACAAAGGATGTACGAGTTCAGACCCTTCTCGGAAGAAGTAACAGCCCTACGTCTCGGAGCCCGGAGGCGGTCGAGTGGATTATGAATGTATGAACTACAAGGTGCCGAACCCTTCTGCCTGTGGAGGGGGGTGGCTTATATAAAGTGCGCCTGGACCCCAGCCAGCCCACGTAGGAGAGGGTTTAAGGTGAGTTAAGTCTGGGGCGTTACTGGTAACGCCCCACATAAAGTGCCTTTACTATCATAAAGTCTACTTGGTTACAGGCCGTTGCAGTGCAGAGTGCCTCTTGACCTCCTGGTGGTCGAGTGAGTCTTCGTGGTCGAGTCCTTCAGGCCAGTCGAGTGAATCCTCGTTGGTCGACTGGAAGGCGACCTCTTCTAAGGACGTCCTGGGGTAAGTTACTTGGATCAGGTCCATGACCCTACCCTAGGTACATAACCCCATCATTAGCCCCCGAATGGATTGAGGCTTCGAGTGAAGAAGGAGTTGATGTCGTTTCCGATTAACCTTCGCGCTCCGGTTGTGCGCTGTTCTGGACCAAAGAATCTCTTCGTCGACAGGAAACAACTTGCCTTCAGTCGACTTGATCCATTCTGTTTTTGCATCGAGTGATCTTTCAGGCTTCGACGATCTCCGAGCGACGGATCGCCGGAAACACCGCGCCTGACAGACTGATTTGTTGCTCGCGGATTCCGCGGGATGCGAAATTTGGGGGCGCGCGCGAAGCGGGGCGGACCGCGGCGTTCGGATGGGACGGGGCATGGACGCCTCGATCTCCGCGCCGCCTTTTTCGCCACGTATCCCGTCTGCATAACTGTTCCAGATATGATTAGATCGACCGGGCCCACCTGTCATCCACTCGGAAGGGACTTTATAAATGTGCCCGGCAAGGATTTCTGTGCTGCGCCTTATCATTCTCTCCCTCTCTCTGCTTCCTTCCTCCCTGCTCAGCGTGCTCGCCCTCGCCCCCGCGCCACTTCCCTTCACGCATCTCGCCGGCGACCATGGCCAAGGAGAAGACGGCGGCGCTGGAGCGTGCAAAGAAGGCGTCGGCATCGGAGAAGGCGAAGGGGAGATCCACCAGCCGCGGAGGATCCTCGTCCAGATCCCGCCTGCCGAAGGGCTGGGTCCAAGGAGACTGGATCCAGTCGACCATCACGGAGAATGACCTCCTCGACATGGCCAACGAGGGCTTGATCTCCCACGGAGCTGCGAGGCTTCCGGGGAAGGAGTGGCAGCCCCAGCCAGAAGAGGGTGAGTGTGTGCTTTTGGCCACTCATGTTGATCGTGGGTTTTCCTTGCCGCCGAGTGTTTTCTTTCGTGGCTTCTTGAACTTCTTCGGAGCGCAGCTCCACCACTTTACCCCAAACTCCATTGCCTATCTTGCTGCGTTCGTGTCCATGTGTGAGGGTTTCTTGGGCTGTCGACCGCACTGGGGTTTGTTCAAACATATATTCACGTGTCGATCTCAGACCGTGAAGAAGGCGAGCCTAGGTGATGAGAGAACCCGAGTCGTCCAAATGTGCGGGGGCCTGGGGATTCAGGTGAGGAATAAGAGCACCTTCCCGCCCATGACCTTTCCCGAGTCCGTCAGAGGCTGGCAGTCGACTTGGTTCTACTGCCAGGTCCAGTCGACGCCAGGGCAGTCGAGTGGACTCCCTCCGTTCACCATGGACCGAGTGAGCAAGCCTTCCCCTCTGAAGCTGATTCCGGAGGAGAGAGCCGACGTGAAGATGTTGATGGAGCGCGTGGTGCAGTTGGTTCGGGAGGGAGTGACAGGCATGGACCTCCTGGAGGTTTTCCTCAGGCGTCGCATCCAGCCTCTCCAGTTCCGGAGCCACTGCATGTGGTTGTACTGTGGGACCGAAGACGAGACTAGAGTCCATCCAGAAGCAGTCGACGATGTCACTCTGGAAAGATGGATGGCAGCCGTCACCGGAAACAAGGACAACCCACGCGGAGCCAGAAGAGTTCCTCCACTCGACCACAACAGCGACTCAAACAAGGTACACTTGCTCTGCTCTCCACTGCGCCCTCGTCGTATTCATTTCTGTTAACCCTGCCGACTGGTCGACTGATTCTTGTCTGGGCATCTGTTAGGCCCTCACCGAGCTGTACTCGATGCCCAATGGGGCACAAGCTTCGACTGAGGAGGGCGAGGCGAGCGGGGGCGAGAGCCAGGAAGAGGAGGAATGGGACTCGGATGTTGCAGAGGACGATGACGACGATGACGATGATGACGGCGATGAAGACGACGTCGAGGACGAGGAAGAAGAGGAGGAGGAGGTCGTACCGCCGCGCTCAGAAAGACGGTCGAAGCTTGTCCACGACCCTTCGACCGAACGTGGTAAGGGGGTTGCGACCGCCACTCAGTCGACCAAGCGCCCTCGGACCACCTCTCCGGTGCCGACTGAAAAGGCGCCAAAGCAGCCCAGGGCGGCCTCGTCGAAGCCGATCAAACTCTTGCCAAAGATGAAGGTGTCCATCCCTACCATATCAGGGTAACCGCGCTGCTCATATTTTCTTATTCTGTGTGAACTTTATCTCTGGTCGACGCTGAAGTTAGTCGACTGATCCCTTTGGAGTTGCAGTGCTGTTACTTCTGAGACCTCGGCCCGGGCTGACGACCACGAGATGGAGGATGCAGCAACTTCGAACCCAGGTACTGTATTCTTAACGCCGTTCTTAGTCGACTGACTCACGATCTCTGATCCTGATTCTTCTCCGCAGCTCCACCCAATACTGTTATCAATCTCCCTGACGACGACGAGGATGAAGAACCACTGGCACGCAGGAAGAATCGGAAAACGCCCGCCAGTAAGGTGCCTCAGGATGTGACGACGCCTGAGACTCTGACTGTGGAGGAAGAGAACACCACTCGGCACACGGTGTCCTTCGCAAATCCACTGACGAGTGCTCAGCAGCCCTCCCTCTTCATGACTCACCACGTCCCAGAGGACCAAGCTGGCGCAGCGAAGGAAGCAATACGCCAGGCGGGACTCATGATGGAGCAGCTGAAGACCATCCGGGACGCGAGCCAGGCAGCTTATGACGCCAGCTCTGCCCTCCAAAGCAATGTCCAGGTCAGTCGACCGTTGTTTGTTCTGTTGGATATGCTACCAAAAACTTTTCTTTTCTGGAATTTATAGCAGTCACCCACTGGGTGTGTCGAATAAACTCTGTGTTAGCGGGGGCACGCTGAGTGCACCCGCTGGGTGTAGTCCCCAAGGCTAAGGTCGACTGCTTGCAGTCGGCCTTAGGCTTTATGATGTCAATCTTTCCGTCAGTCGACTGGTCGACTGGATTTCACAAACCGGTGGGGGCACGCTGAGTGCACCCACTGGGTGTAGTCCCCAAGGCTAAGGTCGACTGCTGGCAGTCGGCCTTAGGCTTTATGATGTCAATTTTTCTTTCAGTCAACTATGTCGACTGGATTTCACAAACCGGTGGGGGCACGCTGAGTGCACCCACTGGGTGTAGTCCCCGAGACTGTGGTCGACTGCTTGCAGTTGATCACAGTCTTAGAGAATGCATTTCTTTCTTCTTTTTTTTTGAGGTCGACTGGTCGACTTTGTCTTCAACAGGATTAGTGGGGGCACACTGAGTGCACCCACTGGGTGTAGTCCCCGAGACTACGGTCGAATGCTTGTATTCGGCTGTAGTCTTAGAAACGTGTGTTTTTCCCTTTTTCACTCGGAAGTGAATTATTTTTGACATTTAGTCGATTGGTTCTTCGCAAAACTCTTGTGATCTTGTGGCTCGCTACTCAGAGCTGGAACAAAAACATACTCAAGTCGAGCTGAGCTTGAAGCTGGTTCAAGAGAAACTGACAAAGGCAAAGGAGGAGACCGAAGGTATGTTTGGTGAGACCCTGACGACTGCTTTTGCCCTTGCTTGTTTCAAAATCTGATCTTGCTGTAACTTGCAGGTAAAGTAAGGGAGGCCCAGCAGAAGAAAGACCTTGAGCTAGCTGAGAAGATCAGGCTTGCTGACGAGAAGTTAGCTTCAGTCACCAAGCTCGAACAAGACAATACCAATCTGAAAGCTGCTCTTGGGATTGCCAACAAGGAGGTCAGTCGACTGAAAGCTGATAAAGCTGCCCTGACCGACCAAGTCAGCAAATTGACTGAGAAGAAAACTGAACTGGAGGCCTTCCTGAGTGGCCTTGCCCATAAGCTGTTTCTTATGCTTGAAGGTAAACCTCCATGTTTGGCAAATATTTCCAATTGTGGCTTTTTCCATTTGACTATCCCCTTGACTTAGTGATCCTCCTTGCAGAATTTTGTCAAAACTTTGAAGAAGAAACCAGCCGACTGGAGCCGAACCTCGACCCCGTCAATTCTCCGGTGAACGACGAAGTTGCCATGGATGTTTTCCGACTGGAGTCTCGCATTGCAGCTGTCGTGGACTATCTCGCAAGGCTGAAGGCCGCCACATCTCGCATCGACTCGACGCTCTGGCCTGAGGAGACACTTCAGAATGACCTTGAGTAGCTGATGGCCCGCTTGAACACGATCCCTGGTCGAGTGCAGGAGTGGAAGAAGTCCTCGGCTCGGTGTGGTGCAGATGTCGCTCTGTGTCTGGCCCGAGTCCACTGCAAAGATGCGCGAGAAGAGAAGCTAGCGGCCCTTCGAGTGGCCAATACCAAGAAGCACGACTTCAGGTCCTTTATGGAAACTTTCCTTGCAGCTGCCACTCGGATCGCCGACGGAATTGACCTTGATGAATTTGTTGCACCTTCCAGCCCTCCACAGGAGGGGTAAAAAACTTCTTCTGGCTCGACGCTTTAAATTTGCCTCGGTATGCCGAGTGGAATTGTAACCGACAAACCTTAACGGGCTTGACGCCTGAGCACTTTCGGTTCCTTTAGATATCGATTCAAACTTGAATTTGGCGCTTGAATATGATTGCCTTCGGCTCAAAATGTCTTTTGCAGGTTCAAAGCAAGGCGCCTTTATTGCAATCGACTTATTCTTTAGTCCACTTAGGCGAGCACTGGGCTGCGGCTAAGCCCTCCGAGTGAGAAGTTTTACTCTTCACTCGGTAGGATTTTGATAACTTAGGCGAGTGCTTGGACTGCAGCTAAGCCCCCGAGTGAGAGGGTTGCTCTTCACTCGGTAGGATTTCGATAACTTAGGCGAGTGCTTGGACTGCAGCTAAGCCCCCGAGTGAGAGGGTTGCTCTTCACTCGGTAGGATTTTTATAACTTAGGCGAGCACGAGGCTGCAGCTAAGCCCCCGAGTGAGAGGGTTGCTCTTCACTCGGTAGGATTTTTATAACTTACGCGAGCGCGAGGCTGCAGCTAAGCC